>NC_061079.1:407998-459053 GCF_021917145.1 Hypomesus transpacificus
GAGTGACGTCCAGACCGAAGCAGGCTGCTATCCTGTTGTGGGGCTTAAGGTGCAGGCAGCCTGGTGATGAGCAGGCCGAGCTGGGGGCGGAGCAGCAGGCCTGGTCAGGCTTGGGTCTCCAGGGGCTCTTCTGTCCTGGATTCACAGCGTCGAGGCTCTAATCTCCAAACAGATTGACGTCTCTGGGCGTCTCTCAAGCACAGTCCAGATTTATAACGCACAGCTCTGGGAATCTAGTTGCACTGATTGTGTTGAAAGATTTCCGGGTGGCGGGCTCATGGTGTAAGGGGGTGTGTGTTTATGTGTGGAGCGTGTGTGTCTGTACTAGAACAGGCAGGCAATGCATAAAGGATAACCAAATATGACAAGAATCAAATCTGATTGAATGCAGTCACAAGCACAGATACAATCTAGAACAAAAATGACGTTTTGTGGACGAACTATAAGCTACTTTCACTTGAACAAATGATTTGCATATTCCTATATTCTGTGACAAAATGTTTATAAGGCAGAAAGCGTGTGGCATTGTTCTTTTGAAATAAAAAAAACTGTTTGATCTTCAGTCTGTGATTGCTCTGAAGGCCGACAAAACAAGCAGATCCCTCCTATAGCGCCATAACACGTTTGTTAGTGAGAATCAGGACCCCCCCCGCTCAGGGGCCAGAACCACACCTCAGGGGCCCAGCATCAGGAGTCTGGGAGGGTGCAGTGCATCCCCCTGACCAGCGGAGGGCAGCAAACACCAAGAACCACACATCACCTGTCAGAGGACAGGGAGGAGGGGGAGGACGAGAGAGAGAGAGAGAGAGAGAGAGAGAGAGAGAGAGAGAGAGAGAGAGAGAGAGAGAGAGAGAGAGAGAGAGAGAGAGAGGGAGAGAGGAGAGAGAGAGAGAGAGAGAGAGAGAGAGAGAGAGAGAGAGAGATGAGAGAGAGAGAGAGAGAGAGAGAGAGAGAGAGCATGGAGAGACGTGGCAGAGGACCTGTGTGTCACTGCTCTGCTCTCATTACGTATCCAAGCTCACTTTCCAAACCTCTTTTTTTTAATCATCCCTTTCTCCTTACGTAGCCTCTCCCTCTTCCCATCTTCCTCTTCTCCTCCCTGCCTCCTCCTTCCCCTCCCTCCTCCCTCCTTCCTCCCCTCCCTCCTTCCTACCTCCCTCCCCCCCCCTCCCTCCCTCCCTCCCTCCCTCCCTCCTTTCTGTCCCTGGTAACTGTGCAGGTGGCACCAGTGAGACAGGCTGACAGTGATGTACTGCATGCAGAGGTGATGGAGTCCATCTCCACCTAACACTTCAGTAACCTCTGAAACCTTCATTCCATTGTGAAATAAATACACATGTGTTCATGTTGCCATGAGAGCGGTGTTGGCCCTCTCCTGCAGCCTGCCCACAGAGCACCTCCCCACAACACATCCCAGGAGGGGATTAAAGGAATGAGACAGGGATAAGCTGAGAGGAAAGGATGGAGGGAAGAGAGGGCCAAGACTGAAAAGGGAAGATGAGGAGGTGGAGGAAGAGGTGAGGAGATAATGGATCAACATTCAACTGATGCTTGGATTTGTAGTAACATTCACAGTCCGCTGAGGGGAAACACATTCACCCTGGAGGTGCAAGATGAGTGGATGGATGAGAGGTCTGAAGGGAGGGACAAGGACCAATGGGGCTACTGCAATCTTTAGAGAAAATATGCTGATTTTTGTTAACAATGACCTCATTGAAAATAAAGTTTTTGAGGCTGAGTGGACAGAGAGACTGGAGGAGGAGAGGGAGAGGAGGAGGAGGAGGAGAGGGAGAGGAGGAGGAGAGGGAGAGGAGGAGGAGAGGGAGAGGAGGAGGAGGAGGAGAGGGAGAGGAGGAGGAGAGGGAGAGGAGGAGGAGGAGGAGAGGGAGAGGAGGAGGAGAGGGGATTGTGGTCTGGTTGAATGTGACGTCGCTAAAGAGCTGTTCATTTTTCAACTTCAAGGCTTTCTCAGCGAGGAGGAAGGATGTTCTGCAGGGATGAACCACAGCGTTGACCTCTGAGGAAAGGAAGGAGGAGAGGGCCTGGGATGGGGTAAATATGAAACTATGAATCCACCATACCCACAACAAGTCACTCTCTCTTTCTTTCAATCCATCTCTCTCTCTCTCTCTCGCCCAGAAGAGTTTAATGATATGAAGCTCAATTTGTTGCGACCTCATGTGGAGGCGTGGAGGGGTGTAATCCACTGACGCTGGCTGAAGGATTTAAATATGACATAATGACCGATGGGGCTGGATGGAATGAAGAACTAGAAGAAGGATGGGAGACGATGGATTGGTGTGAATGTGTGTGTGGGCATCTGTGTGTGTACGTGTGCGTGCAGGCATGTGTGTTTGTGTGTGTACATGCGTGAATGAGTGTGTGTGTGTGGGTTTGTGGATAATCTGAACAGGTCTGATTTCATTTGGGTCTTTTGGCTGTGAGGAATGCTCCTGTATCAGCAGTACTGGAGAGGAGGAGGAGTCACTGGGAGCGAGGACTCTGTCTGAGACAGGAAGAGCAGAATCTACCAAGCATGTGATCAGAGGACACTCTCAATGTGCCTGCGTGACAAGACCTTAGGTACTGCTGTGTGTGTGAGGGTGTGTGTGTGTGTGTGTGTGTGTGAGGGTGTGTGTGTGTGTGAGGGTGAGAGAGAGCCTCTCCCTGCCCTAACCCTAGGGACCACAGCTTAGCATGCAGAGGGGAGAGGTGGAGGATGCTGTCAAGCTCAAGTGAGCAGATCTTAATTGCAGGAAGACGGATGAGATCTGTTGACCTTTTATGGAGGCTTCTGAGTTGGTAGATTAAGAACTAGCCGCAACCTTCTGACGGTTTATTTTTTTTTGTTTATTAGCGTTGTAGCTTCTGTGAGGTCTTTCATGTTGAGAGGAGCGCAGGGTGGAGAACGCCCTTCCTCTCAGGTCTTATCGATGGAAGGAAGGCTTTGGAGAAAGCAGGTGTTGATGTTGAAGCAAACTTCACGTCTCTTGGAAGTCCCAGAGGCTGACAGTGGAACATGATGAGAGAGATCAATTGGACTTTCATAAAACTTATCAGTACCACAGTGCTGATTATCCTAAGTGTGTGTGTGAGGGGGGGGGGGGGGGGGGGTGTTGATAGGAATCAGAGGAGAAGATGAATGCAAAGACATCAGAGAGATGGAGGGGGAAGAGAGTGTGTGTGTGAGAGAGAGAGATAGGAGTTAAAGAGAGACAGAGAGAGAGATAGGAGTTAAAGAGAGAGAGAGAGAGAGAGAGAGAGAGAGAGAGAGAGAGAGAGAGAGAGAGAGAGAGAGAGAGAGAGAGAGAGAGAGAGAGAGAGAGATTGTAATCTGAGGGGAGGATCAGAGAGACTCCTGGGTGATAACACCAGCGCTCTGGTCTTCTGAGGGCAGCTGTTCTCCATACACACACAGGGCTGAGCTGGGCTTCGTGGAGACAAGGCCCATTCCCACGCCAGTTAGAGAACCCACTGAGCAGGTCCCAGCAGATCTCAGATCAGAACTTATTACGCACATCAAAGACTCGCTTATCACAAGCTCTGAGAGCTGGGGACAAACACAAACTGCGGATGACAGATGTACAAGAACCAGTTTGTTATATAATCATCATCATATTATATGACTGCATGTCTCTACTGAATCTCCTCAAGGCTCTACAGCAATATAAATGTTGCAATAGTAGTGGAAGTCAGCAAATATGGTTTCTAGAAATCTCTTTTACAGTAATATCTAGTACAGTATGTACATTTCACAGCCAAGAGTTTGCATTGGTATCTCCTGGCAAGCACACAGACACACACTCAAACACACACTCAAACACACACACAGACACACACTCAAACACACACATATCTAAGATTACTCAGGGCAGTTCCAGTCAGAAGGAAAGTTGTTTTTGAGTTAAAGAGTTAAAGAGAGGAAGATTATCCAACACCTGTGACCTTGTGGAAGAAAACGTTATCATGCCCCCCCCCCCCCCCCCTCCCCACACACACCCCCCCCCCCTCTCAGCAGCAGACAGCAGTACTATAGTATTCTCCATCTGATCCGCCCCTCCAGGCCTCCTGTCTCCATCAGTCTCTCCCTGGATCCCCCACCAGCACTCTGACAGGAAACTACAGGAGCTGCTGCATACCAGCAGACATCTGTGTGTTTGAGTTCATCTCCACATGTGTGTGTAAGTGTGTGTGGTCACTCGGCAACACACAACAACAGTGGAAGAGAAGTGAAAGGGTAGAAGCATTTACCACAAACTGTCCTTACTGCTGCAAACCACTGCAGTCAGTATCCTCTTTGGGTGAAATCACACACACTCACACACATACACGCTCTCACACGCACACATACACTCTCTTTCACACACACACCTACACACACACACAAATACAAACACACACACACAGGCACTTTTCCTTTGCATTGTGCAGACAATGGCCAAGAGGAAAACGCTGGATGTCCTGATAGAGCTCAATCCCAGAAATAGCAGATGACACAGACAGAGGTCACACAGCACGCTCACACACACACACACACACACACACACACACACTCTCACACACAGTCTGTACCGTGAGCACCTGGCTTCAAACAATCATACTGGGAAATGCTTTCCTGTGTTTAGAGGAGGTGTCAGGGGGGAGAGGAGGAGTCCAGAGGAGGTGTCAGAGGGGAGAGGAGGAGTCCAGAGGAGGTGTCAGAGGGGAGGGGAGGAGTCCAGAGGAGGTGTCAGAGGGGAGGGGAGGAGTCCAGAGGAGGTGTCAGAGGGGAGGGGAGGAGTCCAGAGGAGGTGTCAGAGGGGAGGGGAGGAGTTTAGAGGAGGTGTCAGAGGGAAGGGGAGGAGTCCGAGTCCAGAGGAGGTGTCAGAGGGGAGAGGAGGAGTCCAGAGGAGGTGTCAGAGGGGAGGGGAAGAGTTTAGAGGAGGTGTCAGAGGTGCTGCTGGTGTGTTTCATCCCTTCTGTCTGTGCCTCCTGTCCACATGACAGCTGGAGGGAGCGGATCAAGCTGCACAATACTGAAAGGTGGCAGGTGACAATCCCTTCAGATACCACTGGATTACCATGATGAATTCACCCGATTGTTATCCTGCCATGTCCCCTCCCCTTCCCCAGCTGGGCTGATCTGCAGGGAGAGGGAGACTGGATACAATCTGTCGTAGCGGTCAGTGACACACAAACCTGGCAACCTGCTAACCTTCAATCTGAAGGGCTCATTTCCCTGTTCTGATGTCATTTGCCCTCATCTGGCAGCTGACACAGTGACTGGCCCAGGGACTAGCCTGTTGTTGGGTTAGTGTGTGTGTGTGTGTGTAGTGCACAGTCTGTGTGTGTGTACAGTCTGTGTGTGTGTACAGTCTGTGTGTGTGTACAGTCTGTGTGTGTGTGCAGTCTGTGTGTGTGTACAGTCTGTGTGTGTGTACAGTCTGTGTGTGTGTACAGTCTGTGTGTGTGTACAGTCTGTGTGTGTTTGTACAGTCTGTGTGTGTGTACAGTCTGTGTGTGTGTACAGTCTGTGTGTGTGTGGTTGTTACACTGGAATCAAAAGCTGTCGAGGGAGAGGGATTGTTTTGACGTGTGTGTGCCAGTGATTGGGTATTCCTCTGCACAGGGAACCAGAGAGACAGGGACACCTTCAGACTTGATATTAGCAGCAGTCCTCTAGTGTTGTATCCCAAGGGACTAGATAATCATACTGGATCCATTTAGCTGAGGCCTTCATCCCAATTAATTTACTGGGGCAGGGGGGGCATTTGAACCTGTGACCTCTCAATCAGCAGTCAAACCCTCTAACCACTGATCTACACATACCTCCATACTAGCCCCACTGATCTATACCAGAGCAGAGCCAGCCAGCTGGGTGTGGAGGGGCTCCTGCCAGCTGGGTGTGGAGCGAGGCCTCAGGGAGGAGAGGAGGGGCTCCTGTCAGGGGGGTGTGGAGGGGCTCCTACCAGGGGAGTGTGGAGGGGCTCCTACCAGGGGGGTGTGGAGGGGCTCCTACCAGGGGGGTGTGGAGGGGCTCCTACCAGGGGGGTGTGGAGGGGCTCCTACCAGGGGGGTGTGGAGGGGCTCCTGTCAGGGGGGTGTGGAGGGGCTCCTACCAGGGGGGTGTGGAGGGGCTCCTACCAGGGGGGTGTGGAGGGGCTCCTGCCAGCTGGGTGTGGAGCGAGGCCTCAGGGAGGAGAGGAGGGGCTCCTGTCAGGGGGGTGTGGAGGGGCTCCTACCAGGGGAGTGTGGAGGGGCTCCTACCAGGGGGGTGTGGAGGGGCTCCTACCAGGGGGGTGTGGAGGGGCTCCTACCAGGGGGGTGTGGAGGGGCTCCTACCAGGGGGGTGTGGAGCGAGGCCTCAGGGAGGAGAGGAGGGGCTCCTGTCAGGGGGGTGTGGAGGGGCTCCTGTCAGGGGGGTGTGGAGCGAGGCCTCAGGGAGGAGAGGAGGGGCTCCTGTCAGGGGGGTGTGGAGGGGCTCCTGTCAGGGGGGTGTGGAGCGAGGCCTCAGGGAGGAGAGGAGGGGCTCCTGTCAGGGGGGTGTGGAGGGGCTCCTACCAGGGGGGTGTGGAGGGGCTCCTACCAGGGGGGTGTGGAGGGGCTCCTACCAGGGGGGTGTGGAGGGGCTCCTACCAGGGGGGTGTGGAGGGGCTCCTACCAGGGGGGTGTGGAGGGGCTCCTACCAGGGGGGTGTGGAGGGGCTCCTACCAGGGGGGTGTGGAGCGAGGCCTCAGGGAGGAGAGGGGCTCAGGTGTGAGAGGAGCAGGGCTGGGACAGCAGCACAGGGATGAGGCCCTGGACATGAAGGACCTTGTGGCTTTGTTGTAGCTGTGAATACTGTGGGGAGATGTTGAGTGTGTGTGTGAGTGTGTGTGTGTGTGTGTGAGTGTATGGCCATGGTATGTCCACAGACTGCCCACCTCTCATCATGCCAGTTCAGCCGTCCTAAGAACTCATCAGGGATATGAAAGCACACCTCTCTCTACACACCTCCCCTCCTGCTCTACGCACCTCCCCCCGCCAGCACAGCACTCAGCCAAACCTGAATTATGTTCAACAGAAATGTTTGACAGAAACTCGTGAATTTTGATAAGGAGTTTAGTAATTAAGAGGCTTGTGTTCCGCTCCCCTGTAAGGGCAAGAGGGAGGCAATGAGGGGAGGGGGCGATGACAAGTCATTAATCCTTCGCTGATGTGAAACACTGATAAGGGCTATGTTGCCATGCAAGACACGCGTGTTTCAATGCTAACTGAACCTGTTCTATTTACAAACACCCTCAGAGATGCACTCAGTGATGTTACTCAGTGATGTCACTCAGTGATGTCACTTTCGGGGTTGTTGTTTTTTCCATCTCATGGTTATGGAAACAAAATATATTTAAGTGTCTGAGCAAAATTCCACATGCCACGGGATATGTTTTCCTTGTGACTCTGAGCCAGGAAAAGACCTAAAAAT
Organism: Hypomesus transpacificus; assembly: GCF_021917145.1. Taxonomy (NCBI): domain Eukaryota; kingdom Metazoa; phylum Chordata; class Actinopteri; order Osmeriformes; family Osmeridae; genus Hypomesus; species Hypomesus transpacificus. Next base: position 415,437 of record NC_061079.1, read on the forward strand.
GATGAACCCTAAAAATGGTCATCTTCTTCAGAGGCTCAGTTTGAGTAGAGAGAGCACAGGGGCTCTGGAACTCTGGGCGGGATTACCCAGCATCCCCTGGGGCTTACTGGTGTTCCCACACCCCGTCACATCGGTTTAGTGACGCTCTCTGTAAACACGTCTGGACTGGATTGGACAGAAGGATTGCAGCTCTTAACCCGGGCTTAAAGCAGCCCACTGCGACAAAAACAGTCCAGAGCACCAAGAAACAGCAAGAACACATGAACAAGAGGCACACACACACACACACACAACTGTCCAGAGACTTCAACAGCTTCAGTGTTACCCCCTCAACAGCTTCAGCGCCTCAGGTTTCCATGTGGATCGCCATGCCCATATTAGGAAGTAAACATCCTCCCTATCTGCGTCCTAATTGGAGACCTCGAGGGTCAAAGAGACAAACAGTAGCCCTAAAGCCTGCTGGCTGCAGCGCACGTATTTATGACAAGCCACTTCCTGTTTATGACAAGCCACTTCCTGTTGCTGCGGTTACTCTTCCTGTGGCAGGGGTCGAGTCTCACGCTACGGGGCAGGCCCTACTCTGACGGAGCAGCCCCGAGGACGAGAGGAACCAGGTCAGCCCAGTGAGGAACCAGGTCTGCCCAGTGAGGAACCAGCTCTGCCCAGTGAGAGACCAGGTCAGCCCAGTGAGAGACCAGCTCTGCCCAGTGAGAGACTAGCTCTGCCCAGTGAGAGACCAGGTCTGCCCAGTGAGAGACCAGGTCTGACCAGTGAGGAACCAGGTCAGCCCAGTGGGAGACCAGCTCTGCCCAGTGAGAGACCAGGTCTGCCCAGGACACAGCTATATTTCCGTTTGCAGTTGGCTACTTTTGTGTGAACAAAACGCAAAACCAAACTATTGTTGATAAATGAATACAGATTTATCCTTGCTGAATGATCAGCCTGACTTTGTTGCTACATTTACAAAGCTACACATGGGCAGAGTGTTTGAGGACACCAGTCTATGATAGCTCAATGTTTTGGGATTTTGAGTAATTGTTTATGGAAAAATACCACTGTCCATGTTGATCTGGCCACAGTCCAAAGATGACAACAAGCCCGTGTAGAGGGAAGTCCACATGGTGGGTTTGGTGGGTGACTAGAGCTCCATGACGAGGTCACGTCCAGAGTGGCGTTTCTCAGAAACCTCCGACCAGGACTGATGAACACAGGCTGAGTGGGATCCACCAGTCCTCACACCAGGACTGTCAAACTGGACTGAAGAGCGTTAACCATTCCTGCTTCACAGGGTCTACTTCTGGTCCTGTATGTGGCGGGTGTTGATGAATGACCAGATCAACTTTGGAAGTGTTTCTGTTTATTTAAAGAGGTGAGAATAAGCTTGTTTATTTGATAGTTTATGAATGCTCCAGAGGTTTGACCAGAATGATGTGACCTAGACAGGAATGTATAGGCCTCCACACACCACAGCGACAGCACTCTGGGCTCTGTCATTTAATACATTATGATGAAGAATTAGAACAAAGTATACATGTTGTACATGTTAAGGAATGTGACTGTTTAGGCTAACTGATAACATCTTCTCCTGAGTCAAGATAGGGAAAGAGGAGTACCTGATTTACGCACCTCAGTAAGGGTGCTTTATGAAGAATAACGAAAGCCAGATAGGGCTTGTTTCATGCTGTAAGAAGGACTGTGCATCTCCCCTCTGCCGCTCCGTGTTCCTGCCAGCATGCTGGTGTTTACCTGGGTGGAGGTGGATCTTGGGTCTTTACAGACACCAGGTTGCATCTGACTGGATGCAGGGTGAGTTACAGGTCAGGTTTACACTGAAAGGAAAGAGATATCCATACCAGGAGCTCACCAGCAACACAGGATCTCATGAGACCTGTAGACCACTGCAGACCTGTAGACCACATGAGACATGTCGACCACATGAGACCTGTAGACCACTGCAGACCTGTAGACCACTGCAGACCTGTAGACCACTGCAGACCACATAAGACCTGTAGACCAACACAGACCAACACATCTCTGGATTCCTCTATCTGTGGGACACTGCAGGAGAACCCAGAGGGAGGAAACATCTAGAAGATCTCGAAGATGACTGTGATCAAGAGGAGATGTGATGGGTGTGTAGAGTTTGGCAACATGGCCACCCCTCTACTCAAAGGCCTCTTGTTGCACTCTGTGAGATTGGGTGATGGAACAAGCCAGGCCTGTGCCCAGTAAGCCTTCACGCTCCTAATCCCATCAGCCTCCAGCGCCTCTCTGAAGGTAACACCAGGATGGCCCCAGGCACAGAGGGACTCAAAGAGATGAATCCCAACCAGAATGTGTACACGTAAGCACACACACACACATACACACACACACAGCTAAAATATAAATGACTAACAGTTTACTCGCTCTGGTAAGTCACAAGATGGCAGAAACATGAGCTCATGTCAGTTAAGACGTAGACCTGTTTTGGAACCACAAAGGCTTCTGGGTACTGTCTAAACACTACAAACACATGACGGTCGGGCAACATGGAAATAATCTGGAATCTTGATGGTGTAATTTACCCAAATCAGTGGGACTTGGATCTGAATAGTTAGGCTTGTCCCCATGACCAATCAGCTGCCCGCTAGTTTAAAGGGAGGAAAACATGTTGTTTCCTTCAAAGTTAAAACATTCGACTGATGTAAATAACATCCGTATGTGTTTAAAGTCTTCAACTGACTAAATTGATCTCCCCTGAATAATTAATAAACTGAAACCAAAACCTCAAATTATTTATTCATTAACTTCATGTTCCAAGAGGCCCATCTCTCTGCTGTGGCAGCCTAGCATGCTAGTCCTGCGCTGATGACAAACTAGCCTGCAGGCGAGGGAAGGAGAGGGGCGGAGTCAGCTGGGATCCTCCCACAGGGGTGCACTACATGACTGTCTTGTTCTCTGGGTGATTCTCCGGGTGTCTATTCTACTGAAGACAGACTGAAGAAAAGCCCCACCCAGCTGAGCACGAGCAGGAGGAGATTCTGTCGTGTGGTTTTGGAGGAGGAACGACTCTAAAAAGTCCCTTAAGCAGCTTCCTAGTCTCTTCTCCTGTTCCAAATCCCAAACGTCCTCTCTCCTCTCCCGCCCTGGCCTCCTCCAGGGGAGGCTGGTGTCGCGGGGGCCGGAGGCTGTGGGCCGGGGGCTGGGGGCCGGGGGCCGGGGGCTGGGGGCCGGGGGCTGGGGGAGGGGGGCCAGGGGCTGGGGGCCGGGGGAGGGGGGCCGGGGGAGGGGGGCCGGGGGAGGGGCCAGGTTAGGGGCAGGGTGGTGGAGCTGCTCCAGGTACAGCCTGCTGTGAAAGAGCTCTTTGTGTCTCCTGAGAAGCAGCTTGTGGTGTCAGTGGGGCCGTGCTGAATGACAGGCATGAACCGCTCTCCCTCTGCAGCGTCCTGAATGGAGCTGGACTAGAGTTACTGACAACACACACACACACACAGATACACCCCCCCCCACACACACACATGCTTGCGCACAAACACACACCCACTAACTCCCCCCCTGTTAGCTAGCGTCTCTCCTCCACAGTGGGGCTCCGGTTGCAGGAAGGAAGGGAGGAGTAGGCAGACCCAGGCTTCACATTTCCTGTCAGCTCCTTTGTTGGGCTCTATGGCTGGAACTGTTGACCTACTACCTTCATCCTGGGTCTGGAACTGTTGACCTACTACCTTCATCCTGGGTCTGGAACTGTTGACCTACTACCTTCATCCTGGGTCTGGAACTGTTGACCCAGTACCTTCATCCTGGGTCTGGAACTGCCTGACCTACCCCTCCATCTCACCACAGCTTCCCCACAGCAGAGAGACCAGACGTCTTCTAGGGAAGGTGTCTCAGTTTGGAGTCACACAACGTACCATCCACCTGCACACTAAGTAACCAAGCTCCCTATCTCCCAAATTAGATTTTTAAAAATCATTCCTCCACAGCTTCCAATCTCCACAACGACTCTCAGCCTTTTCAACATGTCATGTGGCAGCAGCCATGATGGGCTGCTGTGTCTCAGAAAGCTGCTCTTCGCCGCACGCCTCTTCTGTCTTCTGTCTTCGGCCTGATAGGAGATTGAGGAGGGAAGGAAGGGCGCCTCGACAACAAGATGAATTTATTTCTTGGGACGGGCGGGCTTTATCAGGGGATGATCACAACAGGGCTGGAATTGGTGGAGGACGGGGAGAGAGCTGGCCAGGGGAGAGGGAGGAGAGGAATGCTGTACAGGGTCTTATCTGGGAGAGCCAGACTGCCGGAGGGGAAGTGGTGTGTTAGGGAAGAGGAAGAGGACACAGCCAGCGTGTCTTCCTGTTGATAGGCAGCACAGCGATCCATTCTCCTTCTCCCTCTCTCCCCCTTCACTCCCTTTCTCTCTCGCCCCACCCTGAGCCATTTCCCTCGTTTTCTATATCTACTGGCTCAGAATGATGCATTCAGTGGAAAACAATTGGAAAAGGGTGCTTGTCTGAAAGGGCTTCTGGTTTAGTTCTCAGTGGTTTGCATCCCCGCAAAGCCACGTGCAGTGTTCTGTTAAACACTGACATCGTCAGGGAGACGTTCGCTCTGAAAGGTTTACAAACTCTGAAAGGTTTACAACCGCTCAGTTCAATTCCATCCCGTTCTATCTACATATTAATGAGCGTGAGGTCAGTCTACCTTGACGAGACTGCACTTTGACCCCGAGAAGAATCCACTTAACCCATCCAGACCTGCTCACCACCTCAAACACCTGCTGTTGCTAGAACAGGCTGCACAGTCAGGCTAGAACAGGCTGCACAGTCAGGCTAGAACAGGCTGCACACACTGCCTCAGCAGACCTCCTCATGAGTACATTCCCTCACATCAAACTGAATCCTCAAAGAAGCAGGGAGGAGAGAGGCACAAGCAGGTGCTGGAACCGTGTGCAAAGTCATAAAAAAAACGTTTTCCTTTAGGAAGAACCGCAGGTATCTGAGTGTGGTTGCAGTTTGGTTGTTAATGAAGCAGTAGACTTGAAGGGTTAAATATAAACACATTGCAGTGGACTGGAGTGATTAAAGCTCCAACATGATGTGGGCTGAACATAACGGACATTTTGAGTCTGATCCTGCAGGTACAGCAATCTCACTGCTCTGGGTTAGAGGAGAAAACACAAGCCCTGTTTTCTGAATCCTAAAAATCTCAGCAGCCAGCTGGTTTCTATCTCACCACAGAACAGAAAGAACCAGGAACCACCATCACAATCTGACCTTTCACCTTTATGAAAGGTGACAGCAGTGGCTAGCATTTTCTCTTTCCATTCTGCTCCTGGACTGTCCACAGCTCTTATCCGAGGGACTACAGTGCCTCTCCTGCAGATGATTTATGGATGAAGGAACACAGGACTCTCCCTGACTCCTGACTAGTCTTGCTATCACACCAGCTAATGACATGTTCAGCGACTGTTCCAGTCAGCTGGGTCTAGTTTTCTCTGACACTCCAGGTGTGCAAAGCTGTGTGATCCCAGTGACCACTGAGTTGGGCAGGCTGGACTCTGGGTCTGTCAGTGACCACTGAGTTGGGCAGGCTGGACTCTGGGTCTGTCAGTGACCACTGAGTCGGGCAGGCTGGACTCTGGATCTGTCAGTGACCACTGAGTTGGGCAGGCTGGACTCTGGGTCTGTCTGGTCATTCTGATAACCGTGTGATGTAGGTGTATATAGGGCTGACAGTCAAAGTCAAAACACATATCCTCATTGTGCACACGCTTAATAAACAGATCAGTGTGAATCAAAAGTTTTCCGGCTCCATAAAAGCTGTAGTGTGTCACTTCCCTTCAGGGATCATGATGTCACTTCCCTTCAGGGATCATGACAGTCTCTACTACTACTGCTGGTCGCCTCCGACCTGAACTCCGTACAGCACGAGTCTGTGTGGCCTCACTGGAAGCAGGACACACACCACCTCACAGGGTTAGGGTTCGCTTAGCCCAGGATATGGGCCTGATACACACACACACACACACACAGCCTGCTGACACCCAAATATCTGCTGGGATTTCAAGCCTGTGTCTGACGCTGTCACTCTGCCTGTGAAATAATGCATGCAGCTCCCTAACCCTCCTCCCTGAGTGGTCTGAACAAAAACCAGGACCAGAGCAGACTAGCAAGAGAGACAGAGACAGAGAGACAGAGAGACAGAGAGAGATAGAGACAGAGACAGAGACAGAGAGACAGGGAGAGAGACAGGGAGAGAGAGAGAGACGGGGAGAGAGAGAGACACAGGGAGAGGGGGTGAGAGAGAGACAGGGAGAGAATGAGAAAGAGTGAGAAGGTAACAGCTTTGATAAACACTTTGATGAAGAATATAAACACACAAAGTTATTAAGTTGTGGATGTTTTGTTTCTTTAAAGACAAGAGTAGAATAAGGCAGGTGAACCGTCTCAGCAGAGCAGACGACAGAGCAGCAAAATAACCTCCATCATGTGCATAATGCATCAGTCCCCAGTGTGGGCCCACCTTCCACTCTGGACAAGCAGTCATTGTTGGACTCTTACAAAGTGTGTTTATGATTACAGTGCAGGTTTGAAATACAGTCTAACGCTGGGAGAAGTCCATAGAGCTGTGCCCAGACCAGCCCTTAGCTGGGAAGGCTATAATTACTCCTCTTCCTGTGGCAGGTTCGTGTGAATCTTCTTCTCCATGGCAGGTGAAGCAGAGTGGCCTGCTCATCCAGCCTCAGCTGAAAATAATTACAATTTTCACAGCTTAGACGCACCCTGCCAGCCACTCAGAAACCTTTTCCAAGCCAGCCCTGTCGTGTGATGGGAAACCTTTTCCAAGCCAGCCCTGTAATATGAGAGGCTACAGTTTGTGCTGCTAGCTTGGTCAAAATGGTTGCAAGGCACTGGTGTGTGTGTGGTGTTGTATTTGTGTGTGTATGATGTGAGTGTGTGTGGTCTTGTTGAACTACCCTTGTCTGGTCCAGAAGTCAACTCTGAACTAGAAGACTAAGACATGAGAGCCGTCGAGGGGACGTTTTCTTGGGCACCACAACTTCAAGTGTTGTTTCCAGGGTGTAGAGGGTTTAGGGGTCAGGGTTAGAATTAGTGTTAGAACGAGATCAAGGTTTAAGGTGAGGGTTAGGCAGGGTTAAGATGAAGAACACCCCCCCACACACACACATCCTTAAAGCATTAATAAATCATGGCTCAGATGTTCTCTCTCTCTCCCTCTGTCTCTGAAGAGCTGCACAGTCAGTCATGTGGATTTGAGTGGCATGAGATTTACCTTCATTCTGCCACCAGAAATAGAATGTGCACTAGTGCAGGTTTAGTATGTGTGTTAGGTATGTGTTAGGTGTGTGTGTTAAGTATGTGTTAAGTGTGTGTGTTGACTGTGGCCCATGCTCCAGTCCGGAGTGTGTGATTTCTTCCCAGAGCAGGCTGGATAGCTCCTGACCCTGCACTGCCAGAAAACTCTCTCCTCGCCAAACACAGAAAATCCTGGGGAAATACATACAACTTCATGCATGGGCACAAAATGGAATTTAGAGAATATTGCTTCACTGGAAAGAAGGCTTAATTTCCTTCACAGTTGGCGGCGTGAAGGCGTATTTCCCTTCATCGATTTCAGAAGTCCCTAGGCATTGTGGAAATGTGTGTGGATTTAGTACAGCATTATGTTATAACAAGGTAATCTCTCCTGGTGTTTTTTGCTGGTGACCTAACTGGAACACATGTAGAACATAAAATCTCACACTCTCAGACACACACACACGTACTCTGATGTCCAGTTGCACACTACAGCTTGGTCTGTTTCTCAGATTAATGCTCTCTAATTTGCTGATATGTCGAAACTCCTCCGTAATCCCAGTCTAATCCTTGCAGTCCTAACCTTAACCCTATCCCTTGCAGGTTCCATTAAACTAGTTGAATGTGCAGCTCTCCCTGGCAGTGTTGCATCCTAGTGTCGCACACCTGCAGCACACACACCTGTGTGGGTCTGTGCAAGCCTCGCCCGGGTCACTGCTCTGATCACTCTCTCAGCTGTGGATAGATAATATTATATATTTACACCAACACACCTTTACGTGGAGGGTAAAGTGTGTATCTGCAGTGTAACAAGTGTGCTGGGCTGGTTCATTCAGAGCTGAGGATCTACAGGAAGGGCAAACACATCCTCAACAGATGAAGCTATTTTTACACACGTGCTTTAAGACAGATGAGGTTGTCATCATCAGCGCGGCTGGTCTGATCTCTTCGTCCTCCAAGCACGATCCCGTGTCTGTCCTAGTGACAGGCAGAGGTGTGCGAGTGTGGGAGTGAGCGAGGGGTTGTTATGAGAAACCTCACTACACAGGTACTGATGTTCCTCGGTGATTAGTCCTGACTGTGTGTGTGTATTGATATCAAGTCTGACAGAAGCTGATCATGTTTCCGTGACAGCAGAGGAGGTAGAGCGACGAGGAGGAACTCAGGAGAACAGTTATGGATCATAGGATCATCTGATGATGCTGGCGATGTCACCTGACAACATGCAGGGGAGATGGGGAGACTGACGGGATGCTCTCTGAACAACCCCTGGAGATCTGCTCGCTGATCGCTAAGGTACTATTTTGCTACTGACCCTGGCCCTTCAACTGTGATTCCAGATGTCCAGACCACCAGCTCACCATGAGATGAGATGCAGCAGGCGTGAGGGGATCTTCCACATGTCCTCAACCTCACCTCCTGTTCTGTGAGTTCCTCTGAAGCGGAACACAGCAGCTGGACCCAAGAGAACACAGGCTGAGTGTTTGTCCAGGCATTAGGCTCTGGGTCAGAAGGCCTCTCTGTTCATACAAGCTACAGCTGCACCCTACCTCACGCTGCCTGGCTGGACAGCAACACTGCTCCACCCTGCCCTACTCTTCCTCACCCAGCCTGCCTCTGCCTCAACTCTACACTGCCCCACCCTGCCACAAACCAAAACGCCTTTCAGTGACAGACATTTGTTCCTGTTTATTCCAGGAGAACCAGATGAAGAGCCCCCGCTTGTCCCCAGTTGCAGGTTAATGCACTCACTGCCTGTACCTCTGAGACAGATCAATGGGAGGAATGAACAGTCCCTAATGATGTTGAAAATGTCAATGGCGGAAAGCTTCCAAACGAACCCAGAGCAGGCAACAGATCTATTCATGGCCGAAACGCTGCACTAATGGTGCCGCTCTGCCTTGAAAAACAGATATTTAGCACAAATAAATGCGTGTTGAGCACAGCATGTGGCAGTCTAAAACTGTAATTGGCAATTATGAGATTTCATATGCCTTCCAGTTCTTATTTCAGTTTACCTAGAAAGGCAGGGACTTTAAACCCGTCCAACATATAGGAGATAGGAAGTTTCCCATGAAGAAAGTGTATTATTCTGTACAGCGGTTAACATAGCGTCACCATTTCCATATTTCTCTTCCCTCCAGAAAACGTTTGTCGTGCTAAGCTATGACCGCATCAAAATCCAGACTTAATCCTGATAGATCCTGTTTAGCATTCAGTTTAAAATATTTCCACCTCTTCAAAGACATCCTGGGAGATTATTGAGTCGCTCTCCCCGAGCACTCTGCCTCGCTGCCTTTGTGCCTCGTGAGTGTACAGAGCTCTGCCTCGCTGCCTTTGTGCCTCGTGAGCGTACAGAGCACGGGAGCAAAGACACGTTGAGCGATGAAATGATGTGTCTTCCTCCCTGTCCCAGCAGAAGAGGTGGACACCAAGCAGGGGGAAGGAGAAAAATGTCACCTCATTAGCATATGGCATATTTTATAGTATTTAATTGTGGTATTTTTATATTTTCACACCTGCTCATCTTTGGAGAGACTACAGGGTGTTGCTCACTCAACACCAGGAACCAGGAAATTAAAAGCTCCTCACAATATCCACATGGACCACAAACTATAGAAGTCATCCACAGGAAATGACCCCCTGAAGGCACAACTACCACGATCAATGCCTTTTAGTGGCTGTTTCATGCTTGTGGGGTTAATTGTCCACTTGCGGCAATAGCAGAGATAGACATTGGAGACCCTGTTGAGAAACGAGCCAGAATTCTTCCTCTGGCAAAGGCCGTGGAAAACACATTTGTACATTTGTGTGAACTTCAAAGTGTTTGGGGAACAGCAGAACCACTTGAGGCTCCGCACTCTGCTCACGGCTGTTGTCACTTCGACGCACAACACAACTGTATTATTTAATAGAGAAGACTTCCACAGCCGATGACAGGAAGACAGAAATGGAAGATATATCATGTTTCGTGAGTTCATGAGTTTCTTGAGGCGTTATTAACAGAGATTCTGTACCCAGGAGAGTATCCAGCGACGTCTTCAGTAAACAATAATTACAGTCTGAGGTGAGAAACTGTACCTCTGAGACCGTCATCCAAAATAATAACATCCTCCACTTCTCAGCAGAGTGCTGTGAGAGAGCTGGGATGAGATCCCATAATTACCCAGGACCCAGGCAGGGAGAGACGGGGCCGGGGGGGGGGGGGGAGACAAGGGAGACGTGAGCGGGGAGATGTGAGCGGGGAGACGAGAGCGGGGAGACGAGAGCAAACTGAGAGGGCCACCTCGAAGGGAGGCCCTGGAGAGAGTGATGCTATATATAAACATGAAAACCAATAATCCACACACACCGTGTCCACACACACTCAGCATCCTACATGACACACATCACACACACAAACACTCTCTCTACACTTCCCCATTCTCTCCTGGTTGTCAGTGTAATGACAGTCTTTCTCTGTCTGACCCCGGCGCTGACCTGAGATGTGCTGATGAGATGCTTGAGCTCCAGCCCTCTGGAGGGAGGGAGGGAGGGAGGGAGGGAGGGAGGGAGGGAGGGAGGGAGGGAGGGAGGGAGGGAGGGAGGAAGGGAAAAGAGAAAAAAGAGATAGGTGGAGCTGGAAGAAGCTGAGCAGAGACAGAGAGATGAGGGAGAGAGTGTATGTAAGAGGTAGAAGAAAGATGAAAGGACAACAGCGATGGAGGACTTGAAGAGAAGGGTTAGAGAAAGGAGCAAGGACAAGGAGAGGGAAAGAGGAAAGAAGGAAGGAAGGAAGGAAGGAAGGAAGGAAGGAAGGAAGGAAGGAAGGAAGGAAGGAAGGAAGGAGGTGCAGGGCGGAAAAGTGGCAACAGGTGGATTCTCCTGGGCAGGAAGTGACATCACAGAGGCTAGACCACAGGTCCGACCAGGATAGATGATGCTAGGGGCTTGTGGGATGGCTGAGGGTATGGTGTGTGTGTGTGTGTGCGTGGCGTGTTGGTGTGGCATGTTGGTGTGGCGTGCGTGCAGGGGGGGTGAGTGTGGGGCAAGCAGAGAGCAGACTGTGTTGTGGTTATCTGCTCGTCTCTTCTGCCCACAGTGCCTCTTGATCACTAGCTCCGCCCCACTGAGCCAGCTAACATTGCCTGCAGCCCTGCAGGGCCTAATAGTGTGGATATAATGAGTTTTTCCACAAGACTGGCGGCTGTGCTGCGACTGCATACATCATCACACCTTCCACACCCTCTCAGGAAATAGCAATTAGACTTTTTTTCCTCTCCCTTTCTTTGTGGAGTTTTGATCGCAGAAAATATCTGTTCAACATCACAGGTGGTGTGTAATCTAATTATCCTATGGCGAAGGAATGTGTGTGTGTGTGTCTCTGTGTTGTGTGTGCATATGAACGTGTGTGTGTGTGTATGTGGGTGTCAGGAAATGAATCTTTTTGCGTGTATCAATGGTAAAATCACATGAAACAAAGTGTAGGAACATTAGAAGGATGTTTATGGTTGAGTCCAGCTGTAGACAAGGGGGTTCATCAGGAGTAGGAGCAGGAGAGAGTTAGAACAGCTGTAGACAAGGGGGTTCATCAGGAGTAGGAGCAGGAGAGAGTTAGAACAGCTGTAGACAAGGGGGTTCATCAGGAGTAGGAGCAGGAGAGAGTTAGAAGTGAAGCTGTCTGCTACCTCAGGGTTAGGGTTAGAAGCTACCTGACTCCTGGACAGCCATGACAGGTCTGGGTTCTGATTAGTGTTTCTTTTTGTTACCATTATTTTTTACCACGCAAGCCAATCAGTAACATGTTATTATGTACAAAGCTGGCTCCACAGGTTTATACCACAGAAAACCAGGGAGAATGTAGGCCGTAATGCGTACAGGAATGACTGGGTGGCTAAAAAGGGCTTTCAGAGTCTTATATCAACGCAGGTTGTTGATATATTGAAAAGGTCCGCATTCTAAAATCTATCATGGAAAATCCACCCAGAGGAGAGAAGCAAGGAGAGTCGTATGGTTTATATGTCTGCAGCAACACCCGTCTACATGTTTACATGTAGCTAGGTCAGACACCCGTCGACATGTTTACATGTAGCTAGGTCAGACACCCGTCGACATGTTTACATGTAGCTAGGTCAGAATGCCGTGGTACGGAGGTACCCTGCCCTGGTACTTCCTCTCTCCCTCTCCGCTCCTCAAGAGCCGTTCAGACTAAGAAGCAGTCTAGCACCCTGTACCCTGACACAGACAGGAACATCTGTCCACGCCAGCTCCGCTCAGCGGTATATCTGGGTAGATTTGTCACTTCCAGGTCGCGCTGAGACAAGCAGGTAGCAGAACACTGACATCATCCATCAGACACGGTTTGTTCCCTTCAGAGGGTCACGAGCAAAGCCTATAGTCACACGTGAATCAGCACATCAACTCATTTGCTTTGATTTGTACATACAAAGTGATTAGCTGAACAAACTGCAGCTGAAAGTCAAGACTGTACACAACCAGTTTTTTTCAGTAGTTACTTCAATTCAACAGGAAATACCATCATTGTGATTTGAAGCATGCACGTCAATGGCAGTTAGAATTTCTATAAATATCGTGGCAATTGTTTGCTCTCTCTAAAGAGGAACACAATGCCATGTACAAGACCTGTTGGGCGTAAACTAAGACATAGAAAACATGAACTCAGAAATAACATGCTTCTTAGTCCGTATGCAAACAATACAGTCTTTCTTATCAAAACCTTCATAATCACTCAAAATAATTACTCACTTATGGAGGCAATGATTCACACACACTCACACCCACATACACACTCACAAACACACACACACACACACAAACCTCTCCCTCTGCCCATCTGTGGTATCTGGCCCAGACCATTTCCTTTTCCAGAGGGGAGGAGGAGAAGGGAGGCGAGGGGAGAGAGAGAGGAAAGAAAGAGGAGAGAGAGAGTCAGGGAGGAGGAGGAGGGAGGCAAGAGAGAGAGGAGAAAGAGAGAGTTAGGGAGGAGGGAGGAGGAGGGAGGCGAGTGGAGACAGTCAAGGAGGCAGAGTGCCTGTGTCTTTAAGAGGAGTCAGGACCAGGGTCAGAGTGTTGGGAACATCGCCCTCCCTGGTTCTCATGACCCCTGGCCAGCCGAGAGGAGAGCTGCTCCTCCTGGGAGATGCAGTCATGAGGCAGGAAGCAGTCATGAGGCAGGAAGCAGTCATGACATCTTGGTAGTCCGCCTGCATGTTCCTCGTAGTGCTAGCGACGCGCTGGTGGTGTATCAACTCTAAACACCACCACGTTCTGTACTTCTGTCCAGAATGTGATTGAATAACTCAGTGCTTAGAGCTGGGCAGGGCTGGCTTCTACATGGGACCCCAGGTGCGGTCAGAATTACATCACTCTGCATGTCTCTGGCTTGCCAGGCTGGACCAATCCCAACTGACCTCTTTCACCAAAGAAAAAATGAGTCAACACGATGTTCTGTTGATTCTCTTTACTCGTTACATCTCTGCCCTACAGTCCTGACAAATCCACAATCCCTGTGGAACAAATCAAAAGCGTGCTCTGGGTAGGGTCCACACACACACACACACACACGCAAGCTCAAGGGACCACCAACTTCAAACCAGCTCTGCATAATCTCCGGCATGGCAGCCTTCCAGTAGATATTATTTCAAGAAATGAGCAATTACAGATAAGGCAGGGTTGTTCTAAATGAGATGGATCGCACTCTAGGGTCCTCCCCCTTCAACGGCCTCTCTGTGTTCTGGGCTGTGACGGGACACTGAGAAGCCCAAATGAAGGCAGTCGAACACTGAAAGGAGGGAGAGAACCAGCTGTCTAGTTCCAGTAAGAAGTAACAGTTAACGACAGTAACCCTGGTCTGAAGTCGGTGAGCAGGGCGCCAGCCTCCAGTAAAACAACATCATGAAGACAGACATGGCCCAAATAAGATCCCAGTCCTGTGTTGGTCACCATGAGAGACACACCACAGGAGAGACACTCCCCCTCAGAAACCAGAAGGGTTTTGAAGCCATGGAGGGTGAAGCCATCGAGGGGTGACCCTGTTAAATAAGTAAGACGGTGAGAGGAGCCCAGAGGACAACAGAAACGTGTTCTCTGGAAAGGTGCTGAGTGCAGGCTAGCAGATGATTAATGGTGTGATGATCAGCTTGCAGATACGGTGAGGTTTATTCTCAGGTTTATAATGCTGTCGTGAACAGCAGGCTTTAGATAAGAGACTGGTTTATCAGGCGTTCACCCTTAGAGGCATGGACACAGGCACATACACACACACACTAACACACACACACTAACACACACACACTAACACACACACACACTAACAAAGCTGCAATTTCACTACGCATGTGTCACAGGTTAATCCCAGTCTGTGACAAAGTCTGCAGCTTTATATCAGAAGATATAAACGTTCATGTTTAACGTGTTTAGCAGACTTTTATATTAAACCACATCTATAGAGCCAACTGGCTTGTTTAATCAAAGACAGGAAGGTTTTCATAAACAATGGTCAAGTCCTATTAAATCTGAGTTTGATGAGGAACTGCATAGATTAGGTTAATTACAGAGAGAGAGAGACAGCGAGACAGAGAGAGAGAGAGAGAGAGAGAGAGAGAGAGAGAGAGAGAGAGAGAGAGAGAGAGAGAGAGAGAGAGAGAGAGAGAGAGAGAGAGAATCTTAGATGCAAAACACTGCCTTTCTCTTTCACCATGATCCTCTAATTCTCTTGATTAGCAAAAGCAAAAAAAAAGTCTACACACTGCGTGGCAAAGCTGAAATGGTGAGGTTTCTAAAACACATTTCCTTTTTGATAAGATTCAGTAATGGAACTTTACTACTAATATACTGTGCAGCACCTCAAGGTTATTTGAACAATTACAACACAACACATCATTATGTAGTCGACATACTGAGATGAGACAAAAGTCATTCTAATGAGTTGAGAGTAAATTACTTAACTAGTCAACAGTAAATAGATTTATTTTTGGAACCATGAACCCAGAATTTGAACGTAAGCATGGAAGTATCTGTTGAAACAAGATGCCCGTTTGGTTCGACACCACAAATCTGCCTTAATGATTTGGGGGTCGTCATGATTTTGAGTGCCATCATTACATTTGAAACACTCATTAGCTGAACATACTTTCCCACCCTATATTAGTTGTTCTTTCTCTCTATGCTCATTTCAGTGGCGTTTCTTTCCCCTCACTACAAACTTGGATCCACACACAAGCAGCCCAATAGGGTCTTTCCTATTGGTTCCTGAAGCCTGCCGGTTTAATCACGATTTAAAAGAATGCACAGTCTTCCTGTTAGTCAGCTAGCTATTCAACAGTGTTTCCTATTAAGTCTCTGTTCTCTGAAAGGACACACCTGCCGTACAACTGCAAAGAACCCCCTCAGCACGACACAGTCAAGGTCAGACATGGCAAGTTCCATGCATGCATCTTGGGGAATATGAAAAGTATGATGCTCGATCCAGCCAGGTTATCAACAGAGCTCTGAGTAACACTGCCACGGTGTGCTCTGGAGATAAGAGACCAGAGAAAGCATGTGTCATGAGGGATCAGAGGAACTCGACCTGGTCCAAGGTGTGGTGGTGTAGAACCAACACACCCAGAAACGACCTTGTAGGAAAGCACCTGTGTCACCACATCTCAGTGTTTAGGAAACAAAGCAGATGACAGCACAGATGACACTGGAACAGACTGTGAAAATACGACACCGAAAGAGAGCCCCCACAAGTTAACAGTTTCCATTTGTTAATGTGTGTATGTTCATCTGAAAGGAGGCTTGTGGATGTTCATATTACGTGAAAGATTCTCAACAGTTGCTAAGTGTAGTTTAATGGCAGTAGATAGCCACTAGATCCACTGACTTCAAAATACAATACAGACCATGTCTTACAGCAGTTTGTTTTATCTAACTTAATTTAACCCATTGAATCTTCCACTTTGATTAAATACATTTGTAAAAAGAAAAATCCTGTGTGTATCTACTCTAACTATACTATAGTTTCTACCATTATGAATCATTTGATATTTCCTGAAATTGAGTGAGTTTTCGCATGTATAGTCAAACTAACTAGAGAAGAAGGATCAGGGAATTGCTAGGCATAGAGCCTATTGGTATAAAGGGATTATTCTTCCCTGGCCAGCACAATCATGTGTAACACTTGTTTCAAATAATACGAGAAAACAAACAGGTGTTTCAGATTTAATCCCTGTGTGGAATCGTGATGCCTCTATCATGTAATCAAAACAAGAGTACATTCTCTTTTTAGGCTACATGTTTCATATTTAAATGCGTATAGGACCTATTTTTGCGAGTCTACATTTTTGAAGGCAATGTTTTTTCAAAAACCTACATCAATCAAACTATAAAGCAGACAGCGACGTTATACGGCAAACTAGATGAATGTAGTCAGTAATAAATATAACTTACCGGTAAATGCAAACAGAAGCGTCAGTGACAGCAGGGTGCCAAGTTTCCTAGTGTACATCTCCATAGTTCAGCACGCGCTTCAGTGAGTCTCAGCCGCGGTCTCCACTCTGCTCCGGTCTCCCCGTTATCTACGCGCAGCTTCGCCCTAGGGACTTAAGCCTTCTTTCAAGTGTCTTGCTCAACCTCTTAACGGTGTGGCAGTAGTTGAGCTGTCCTCGGGTTCGTCGCTGTGTTGAGGTCCTGCCTTTCCAAGAAGATGATCTGGACGTCAGCTCCACTAGGTTTTCGTTGTCGTTGGGTGTTGTTATGGGCTAATCCAGTTTTTACACTAGAACGCAGCAAGTGTCCAAACCGTCGACATTTCGAGGTCCTCTCAGTCTCTCTCCGTTTTACGCTTCGTTGTGGCTGAAGCCGTTGGTGAGGAACATGTTCCTAGTGAAAAACTCTTGGAAGTTCTCACTTTGTGTTTCCGCTCCGGCCACCGAGACACCTGTCCTCTAGTGACGCCCTGGAACTGTTCCCACGCACCTCCCCGCGCGCCGGCAGGTGCTTTGTAGAAAACAATGTGAACATGAAATTTGACACATTTTCGCAGGATTCCAAGACATTTGCAATAAACAATTTCCACTGTTAGTCACGCATTGTAGCAACAATTATGTTAAGATATTTAACTAGGATTTTTGTAATGGATTTGGGATTTTCTAAAATGTTTCATAAAGGCAGCGTGGCATGCATTACACTTATCTACATGATGTGGACTGGTCAGTGGTCATTGTTCAGAAGTTGATTCAGTTTGGCCTTTGAGGATTGAGGGATAGGGAAATAAAGTAGGCTAAATCTACCATAATATTAATCAATAGTATAAGTTAAGGAATGTAGCCTACATGCAGTCTTCGGATATAGTTTGATTTTGTAATAAGATTATGTAAGATAGTTGGACCCATACTTTAAATCGTGCAAAAATAAAATACGAATGGCTCATTTTGATAAACATCAGTGAACGACAAAGTAGACCGTTGCATGTTTGTTAAACCCTAAAACTGTAAAAAGAAAATACAAAAATCTGTTCCTCTATTCGGTCTCTATCTTGAAACAACACGTCATGCTCTATAGTGCTTTTGGTGTTCTTGGTTGGCTAATGCAAAGAAACAAGCCTCGGTGTGTTGAAAGGCGGGCGGGGGGGGGGGGGGGGGGGGGGGGGGGGGCTCCCCCTCCAGCACTTAGTTGCTCCGGAGAAGCGGCGCGTGGCGACAGCCTCGCCCTCAGAGGTGAGGACGGGCCTCGCTGCCCTTCTCCCGGGCCAGACGGTTGCCGTGGAGACGGCGGTGAGGCTAATGCGGGAGGACTGTTCAATTATTAGAGGGGAGGGAGGCTCACTTCCCTGATTCAATCACAGTCTCGAGTCACACTCTATATATATAAGAGTTTTCCGTGTAGCTGTCCTGGTCTGCAACCAAACCTCTCTTGAAGTGCGCTGAGGCTGTTTGGAAGTGTCAGCTATGATGATGCTTTATTTAATGCTTTGGACTCTGAGCAGAGCCTTTACTCAGTCTGGGTATGTGAGGGCGTTGGAACACATGAATTTCTTAATATCTCATTTATTTCGGGGCAGATTGACACGTTTATGTGTGGATCATCACAAAACCTTGATGTCAAGCCTCTTAGCTACTGTAATGTTGAGGCTGTTGACTACTAGACATTAGCTGCACCTGATGGACCTCCTCTTCTCTGTAAACAAACACTAAGTGTCTGTCCAGGCCACGGCCAGGGTCACAGGGGTCATGGCCACGGCCAGGGTCACAGGGGTCATGCTTGGCAGTCACTTCAACTGTGCTTGTAGGTGTCATTCCAGGGTCCTGTGAGTTGGTGTGAGAATCGGGAGTGTCATAGCTTGTCACCGGACACATGAACACACAGCAGCTCCAGAAACAGACACCTACCTCCACACAAAAGCAGTCATAACTGGAGACGCTACCTGCTTAAGGTGTATAAAACACACAACTGTCACACACTTCACAAATCCTTACATAATACTTTCCTGAATTATTAATCTACAATAAGGAGGATATATCTTGTATGTGCAGACTACTGAATCATTATGTTCTGCTTCACAACTGAACTGTTCCGCATGCTGATTCAGGAATGGCTCTCTGGTGCCACCTGTTGGTTGTTCTGGTGCACGACGCACACATCCATTCTCAGGGCAGCAGAAACAGGACCCACCAACCCATCCTCAGTTTATTCAGAGAACCCAGTTAAAATTCAG
The DNA here is from genome assembly GCF_021917145.1 of Hypomesus transpacificus. Lineage (NCBI taxonomy): Eukaryota > Metazoa > Chordata > Actinopteri > Osmeriformes > Osmeridae > Hypomesus > Hypomesus transpacificus. Next base: position 434,427 of record NC_061079.1, read on the forward strand.
TTAAAATCGTTTTCAAATACCTAAAAAACCTTGTGCGTTAGGTTGACGTGTTAATGAGCCCAGGATCCAGCAGGGACCAGAGGAGAGCCACAGTGTCAGGGAGTGGCAAACAGCGGCCAGTGTCTCATTTATTTGTTTTTAAAACATGTAAACATACTGTGACAAGACTGGGACCTCAAAGCAAATCATACAGAAGACACGGTGTAGAACCAAAAAATAAAAAAGTTTCATATACAAAAAAAGATATTTTAAATGTAATATGTTTGCAAAGGCTGGAATGCTTGACAACATCAATATATATTCTTAAATATATATATATATATATTTTTTTTTTCTATAGAGATAAATTCATTATTTATGTATTTCAGGTTTTCCCAGACAGATCCTTTTTCAATAGCTTGTTTTCTTTAAAGTCATGTAATCCCTTTCTGGCACCTGAACACCAAACTTCAGAGCCTAGAGGTGAGCTAGGCGCTGGTGCTGCAGCCCCAGAGCACACCGCTACACCATGGAGGGAGGGGCACGCTCTCTCAGTCCCTGATAAGACCACAGTAACACCTTCCATAAGAGGAAACAGGAGGTGAGAATGGCTCTCTGTCCACACAACAGCACTCAGAACTCAGAACCTAAGCTTAGAGCAGTCTCTTGGGTTACGATGTCTCAAATAATAATTGCCACAATTTGCGGGAAAGATTTGACGGATTTTCACTGTTAGCTGACCAACAGCTATTCAACTGACCAGTTGAACAGAAACTAAGTTGTCTTGCTGCAAAGACAACAATCTAAAAGGAAAAATACAATTTGAATCCAGCCAGCTACGATACAATCTGCAGCCTGTTTTCAAGCTCTAACCAGCGGATCAGTTCAGTGCTGTTTTGTGGACATACAAGTTCTTGTAGCTCTCTCTGACCGTCTCTCTTTGAATACTTTGAGTTCATACTTAAGTCTAAAGAGTGGCAGCAGGAGACCTACAGCAGATCTCTGCTGTTATACTTTAGGCCGTATCCCACAGCCACCTCCATACATTCCAGCAGCGAGCCGGCAGACAGGAAGTCCAGCTCTACCTCGATGAACTTGATATAGACGGCTGAACGATGGCGGGGCGAGGCGTCTCCCTCCCGCCCCGTGCTGCTGCAGTTCCCCTGAAGGAAGCGAGTGACGGCTGAGGGTTCGTCTCGTCCAAAGTGCTTCCCTGAGCTTTGAAAGTGCTGGAACAGACACTGCTGTAGAGTCCTCTCCTCGGCCACGCCCAGGTAACAGTACGTCACCCTGGTTGCTGTCCTGCTCAGCCCCCCCTCCTCCCCGTCCCCCGTGGCCCCGCCCCCCGGCTGAGGCGTGCCCGGGTCTGAGTCATCGTCCTGCTGCAAGGACGCCGCGGCCACGCCCGTGTTGTCCTGCAGCGACGTGTCCTCGTAGCCGACAGCGTAGAGGCCGTATGTCTTGGGGATCCCCCCAGGGAGGAGGTACTGGGACGTCCCGTTACTGCAGCCCGTCACTCTGGACTGGGCGATGGGGATCCAGTCCACCTCCATGTGGAGCTCCAGACAGCGAGCCTCACTGATGGTAATGTCCAGATACTTGTAGTAAACATTCTTCCAGTTCATCTTCTGAACCTTGGTCATGATGACACGACCCTCTGGCTTCTCTGGGTTAAAGTACTCCCTCAGCCTCTTCCCCAGGGGCACCTGGGAGCTGATCTCAGCGTAGTGGTAGTGGATGTCTTCGTGCCACCGCGTGTTGTAGCCCACCCCGAAGATGGCCAGCTTGTTGGACAGGTGCAGGCGGGAGAAGTCCGTCCAAGTCTGGAAGTGTTCCCACTTGAGCTGCACCGACTCCAGCATACGAGTCACATTCTGCATCACCTCCTTTTTTCTGGGGAGAGAGAGAGAGAATAAGGTTGAAAAAACATTTAAACAAACAATATGACATACACAACATTCTGCAAACAAACACCAAACAAGGCTAATGACACGGTAAGGACAGACAATCCACGGGACAACCCGTGTCCAAAAGACATTTCTGTAAAGTTGAGCACATGAGGCGTGCTGCCGGAGAGGCGTGCTGCCGGAGAGGCGTGCTGCCGGAGAGGCGTGCTGTTGGAGAGGCGTAGGGGACTCACTGCGTGGACGGAGACGGCTCTGGCCTCAGGGGCGGAACTTTGATCTTCGGCAGCTGGATCTCCTCTGAACAGGAAACCACAAAAGATGGTCAAACCCAACAGTGAACACATTCATACATCTAACCCTAACCCTGACCAGCAGTGAAGACATTCATACATCTAACCCTAACCAGCAGTGAAGACATTCATACATCTAACCCTAACCAGCAGTGAAGGCATTCATACATCTAACCCTAACCCTAACCCTAACCAGCAGTGAAGGCATTCATACATCTAACCCTAACCCTAACCAGCAGTGAAGACATTCATACATCTAACCCTAACCAGCAGTGAAGACATTCATACATCTAACCCTAACCAGCAGTGAAGACATTCATACATCTAACCCTAACCAGCAGTGAAGACATTCATACATCTAACCCTAACCAGCAGTGAAGACATTCATACATCTAACCCTAACCAGCAGTGAAGACATTCATACATCTAACCCTAACCAGCAGTGAAGACATTCATACATATAACCCTAACCAGCAGTGAAGACATTCATACATCTAACCCTAACCAGCAGTGAAGACATTCATACAGCGTTTTCAAGCAGGTGGGCACAGTTCAGGGGCAGAGGCCGTCATCTGACGACTGATCTAGAATTCGCAGGTTCAAATCCCCCCTTCATCTGCCACTCTGGACAGAACCGTTAAATAACCAAGTGGAACGATCATAATACAGACTCCCCCCCACCACCACATCTTACCAGCCTCCATGTCCCCATCCTGGAAGGCGGAGGACAGCACCTGTGTGCACCAGTCCTCCTGGGACAGGTCCTCCATGGTGCTGCTGTCTGACTCCATCTCCTGGTACAGCCCACTGCTGTTGATGAGGACCGGGGCACAGCTCTGGGAGTCCCAGCCCCCCTGGCCAAACACCTTCTCCAGCTGCTCCAGGGAGTAGCTGCTCTTCCTCTTGCCTATGCCGTGTTCCTTCACCCGGCTGTAGCATCGACGCAGCGTCTGGGTGAACAGTCACCGGGAGAGACACCTCAGTGTGTGGAGCTAATGCTAGGGAGGTTTGGTGTAGCTTAGTGGGTAGAGCTTTTGGCTGCTGCTCAAGAGGTTGCAGGTTTGAATCCCCTGAATGAATTTATTATAATTATTAGTACTTTATCTAGTAATTTAGCAAACACCTGTGCTTGTATCGTGAGTGAGATCTTTCCACTCACTGTTACGGTGAGTTATGGGACAAATGGCAGAAGTAGTTAACCTGTTGGAATATGTGTTTGGGTGTTCATTTAAAGGATGGTACAGTAGTTAGCAATAGACAAACCTATGGTGGACTCTTACTATCTTTACAAGGAAGGCACCAGTTACCACAATGTTATAAATATTGTATATTGTTACATGATATAAAAAAACAACCATACAGGCTACCCTAGGAACAACAGCAGCTATCTGTAAAGGACCGACACATTCAAGTTTCACAAACCTAATTATTCCTGTATTGTGTGTTTGCTAGCAAGATGCCAGAAGTTAGCTAGCTACTACTACTTGAAGGCTAGCTATTTACATGTTGTGGACATTAGACGTAGCTAGCTAGCTACTTTGACGTCTATCTAGCTACCAGCTAGCTGCCCCTTTAGCACGCTAGTTCCTATTTCTTGCTAATACATAACCTATCTGTATATTTTACCTTCATCCTCTCCCTGCACTGGGACGGGGTCCTCTCGTACCCCAGCTCTGCCAGGGCTCTCGATACCCGCTCGTACATGGCAGGGCCGGGAGCCTTGCCCGAGAACACGGTACCTGCCACCTCCAGCTGCTGCATCCGTGCCTCTGTCAGTCTTTCGTTGCCCCACACCGCGATAAGGGCGTTTGTTTCGGATGGAGTCCAAGACATCCCTCGGCAAGCGGCGAAATTGTTTGAGGATGAAGCCAGTCCACTTCGGCCTGCGCTCCCAGACACCGACAACCCCGCGTTGAGAGGAGAAAATCGATTAGGTGTGGAAGGATTAGAAAGATACTGGTTGCTGTCGCTTAAATCCTCTGATTCGGGTGATGGTACCTCCGTTTTTGGTATCTTCAGCGGCGTCGATATGTCGGGAGAATGATCAGCGTTCCTGGGCGCTGCCATCTTGCTTCTGTTGCTAAGGGGAGGGGGATGGGAGTGGAGGGACGTAATATTTTCCCCTCTGATGACGTGAGTGAATATCATTTCAGTGGGGCTCTTCAGAATTAATGAACTAATTTAGTAAAATAGGCTTCCGATGAGGGAACAAATTCAGCTTCCGACTAAAAATAATAAGAACAAATTAGGCTATATGTTCAATCTAGCTGTTCAGATCCAATCGTAGATTTTACATTTATTATTAGCCTGTTTTATTTTTTTTTAAGTTTAAACAAAGTCAAGTAGCCTACTGCAGGGCTGCATCTATTGTGTTTATGTTTCTCTACCAGTATTATGCTGTTAAATCCTCACTGACTGTGAAACAGCCCCTGCATCTAAATCTGTATTTTATTTCAACAGGATAGGCCTATTATGGGAATGTGGACAAAACAGCCCCTTATTTGATTGCAACAATAGCGTTATAAGAAAGACGGGTTTCAACGTAGGCGCCAGTCCGTGTCACCAGAGAAGACGGTCGATAAACGGAAAAGGTGAGCGGGTCCGGGTCTGCCCTCTCGCCTCGCGTGTCATCTACGGGGGATTAGAGGTGGAGGACCCCTGTCATCATCCCATCAACATATATCGAATGATGCAGAGTTCATCTTTGTTGAGAGACAGAGTATAATTGGGCTTCCTCTCAAATATCTTCAGATTTCTGAGTTTAATCCGGACGCTTCTCCAGCTGTCCGTTGTGAGCTCGAGACCAGAGGTTATGACATGGCCTGAGGAACGCTCTCCTTCTTTGACAAGACGTGAGTTCTGTCCTTGTTAAAGGTCAGGGACAGGAAAAGACAACTCCTGGACATACAGATCCATCAGGACTGCTGTCACACTGAAAACGTTAGCCTATATCAAACGCAAACCTTGAAACTACTGTCAACGAATACAACTTTTAAAATCGTTTTTAAATATAGTGTGTGTATGAGGTATAACCTCGTGGCTTGTGCTTTTGATACAAATTTGTTTAGTGCTTCATCATAACAATTCTGAAATCTCTTCGTCCTGATAGAAGAGCTCTATACCTCAGAAGACAGGGCTCGTGTTTTCAGGCTATTTGCTAATATGCAAATCTGTACAAAAGACTCTGATCTGTTAATCTATGCACCATTAAGAGGTCCCTATTATAGTCTATATACATGCACAGACATAACCAAAGAATAATGTGATGATGTCTATATTTGTGCTTGTTCTGGATAAATACATCACCATGCAGTGCTGAAGGCTAAGGTCCTATTAACTGAAGTTTGAAGACAGATCACTTTGTAATTATAGAGCGCTAGTCAAAACAAGCTTAAAGATGACTTTGGAATTTTAAGTTTCACGTGGCCTCGGCATACATTCTATTCACGTGTACTTTTTATTCAAATGCTATTCCTAAGAGATTGGATTTGATTAAGTGGGAAGGATATCACACTTGAATATTATAATGCTTATTTTTAATCAGCTATTGTGTGCTGTGTCTGGGAGGTGCGTATGTGCAGGTGTGGCACTGGTTTGCAGTAAATTTGTCTTATCTGATGGTATTCTTGCAGAAAATTGCTTGTTTTGATCACTTCTCTATTTTCCTAATCAGGCCACTTTTTCAACATGGTCCCGCCGGCGCAACAACATTATTAACCCTACACCTTAATATTTTCACATTTGCATATCCCAACCCCATCACCTCCATCAACGCTACTCCCTCGGGTCGTATATCTCCGACAAAGCAGAGGGGGTAATTTTGCGGTGTTCTTTTTTCCTCCTTCATCACTGCTCGTAATAAAAAGGTGTTACTTCTTCATTAACAGTACATTTGGAACTATAATTGTTGAGATTTGTATCCACAGCTTTTACTTAGCCTACATGATGCGTAATGGGTTGCGCAGAAAGCAAAACAAACATCACTGAAAAACACATATCCATAAATATAGACAATTATTGGAAATTGGTACATTTGGCACATCTGAACGGCTCTATGCGCAGTCAACAACAGTAAACAATTTCCTGGTCTGGTGGTGAATTTATCTGAATTCCATGATAACCCATGAGCGTGTCCCATGTGTGCTGTACGGTAGTGCTGGTCACCCTCACTCCACTGTGTTTCAGGCAGTGCCAAGGAAACATTCATTCACTTATCCTGCATTTGTAAAAACATTTAGCCAAGCTCCACGCATGCTCCCAAGTCTTCTCAGTAATCTAAGAAGTAAAAACAGGATTTCAGAACCAACGACTGCAAAAGTGCTAGAATAACACAAACATATAGTAATTGAAGAGAGAATAACTATTATATAAATTGCATGAATGTAAATATTAATTATTCCTTTCTTTTCTCCTTCTTTTCCTACCTGTGATAGACTGGGTAGCTCATGTAACTGTTGGACTAGGTAGTTCTGAGTGAGTCATCGGTATTCGTGGATTTTTCACCCTCATCATGGATTGGGTTTTTATCTCGTTCCCTTCCGCTGAGTGCTCGGTATTGAATCATTATCGTGCGAGTGTGAACGGTAATTGCCTGCGGTCGTCGCCAGCGTTGATTGCCGCACCTGCAGTGAAAACACCAGCCCAGGCTAGAGACACTCACGGTGCAAATAAATACTAAGAGTAGACAAAAAAGCTTAAGTTGTTGGGAGATGAATATAGTCTAAGAACACTTGACTTTGATGACTTAAGTATGAGTTTGCACGAGTTAATATCCTGCTCCACCTTGTCTCTTGATGTGTCATTCAGTCTTAGTTAACATTTTGAATAAAACATATAGATAACGACTTCCCATTTATGCAATATTATTACATTTGAATGCGATAAATGCTGAATATGTTCAAATTAAGCAGCAAAGTTTTTCTATGGAAGCTTCACAGCAGTGTGTGAATTATTTAAACAAATCAAAATGACATCACACGCCAAATGAATTCATTCGCCTCCAACGCCTGCCAATTACGAACGAGACTTGGCCTGTCGTTTCTTCCAATCGCCATGTCCTCAAACAAAAGGACCCTGTCAAACCCCGTCCCCCCTGATAAACCCCACGCCCTCACACATCCAGCCACACCATCCCAACCAGCATTTACCTCCGTGACTTCCCCCAGCTGAGCCCCCCCCTGGGACACCCCACCCAGCTCTAACCACCCCCAGGCTCCCCAGGCCCAGGTGTTGTCTTCTGCCCAGACGGAGGGGTAATTCGGCCCGGCACATCCCAACACACGTGCACCCTCATCAGCCAGGCCCTCCCAGGAGCCAAGCCTTCAACATTAAACACTGTCTCATTAGCTGCATGCGGACGAGACGGACACCCTAATGAGAGATGGTGTAACGACCCAAAACATCTGATCTCCACCCGTGCCAAACAAAACAGTCAGGTAGGCCCAGGGTCAGGGCCAAAGCCAAGACACGCCCCAGTGCCTGTGATGCAGGGGAGGAGGAGAGGGGAGGAGGAAGAGGGGAGGCAAGAAGAGATGGAGGAATCAGGGACTGAAAGTATTCAAGTTCAAGGCTCACAAAGAAGGTGTCGGCTTTAAGTAAATAGAGGTCAAATGAGGCACGTGTTCAATAATATCTTATTATTATTATTATTAATAAAATATGTTACTGTTTCTGGTATTTTATGGACAGAGTTACAACAATGAACTTAAAGGTAATTGAACCACAAATGCTTGAGATAAGATGACACTTTATTCATCCCAGAACATGTTGCAGCTGCAGGGATACATGTGAACAGAGATCAAAACAAATAATGAAATAAGAAATAAAAGGCAGTGAACAAATAATAAACGTATAATATAAACAGGCAGGGCACTATTCATTATATTTAACTGCCACAGACAGATTTCTGTATTAAGGTTTATTCCACAGCTAATTAGCATCTCATAAATGATGAATCAGAAGTCAGGTAATTGGCTGGTAATGATGACATCACCACATCAGCACAAAGTCCGGTATCGTGTTCCTTACAACCTCACCTCCCAGCACACAGCCTTTGTCTGTTCTGGAACATTCTCTCCGTAATTATTTTACAGAGAATGTAGAAGACAAAAAAGATATCACCAAATAAGGTTAAAATAAAGTTGACCAAAAGACTACAATGCTGAAATAATGACTGAATTACCACGTAAATGAACTAATAACATTTTGACAACTTGTGCAAACAAAAATCCCTTATGGTTCTTTTAACGCGGAGCACTTGCAGTACAGCTATCATAAATCTGACTTCAAACTTCAACATGGCCCTTCTTCTAGTCAGCAACTCCTATTGAGACAGTTAATTGCACCTTCCGCTCCATTGAATGCAATTAATCCCCTCTATGTCAAATCCGGGGGGAAGAGGGAAGAAAGATGGCAGAAGAACAGTAAAGATCCCCACTGGTCATTGTGTTTTGATAACACGGCCTCTCTCAAGTGTCCGAGATGGCGATTGATGTCGTCGATTAGAGTTGTCAGTAGTGTGAGTGATAAAGGGCTCGCACCGTGGCGTGGCTGGGGGTGGATGGGGGCAGGGAGGATCCCGGGGCCCCCAGTGGACAGCCCCTGTCCCCCCTCTTCCATGACCACAGATGTGGGGCAGCTGGGGCCTCCAGCCCTCTGATCTGACCACAGCTCAATACTCCATTACCCCCTGCAGCTGTCCGGCTCTGGAGCGCTTTCACCATCCTCCCTCCCTGACCTCTCTCACCATCCTTCCTCCCTGACCACTATCACCATCCTCCCTCCCTGACCACTATCACCATCCTCCCTCCCTGACCACTATCACCATCCTCCCTCCCTGACCACTATCACCATCCTTCTTCCCCTGACCACTATCACCATCCTTCTTCCCCTGACCTTTCTCACCATCCTCCCTCCCTGACCACTATCACCATCCTTCCTCCCTGACCACTATCACCATCCTTCCTCCCTAACCACTATCACCATCCTTCTTCCCTGACCACTATCACCATCCTTCCTCCCTGACCACTATCACCATCCTTCCTCCCTGACCACTATCACCATCCTTCTTCCCCTGACCACTATCACCATCCTTCTTCCCCTGACCTCTCTCACCATCCTCCCTCCCTGACCACTATCACCATCCTCCCTCCCTGACCACTATCACCATCCTCCCTCCCTGACCTCTCTCACCATCCTTCCTCCCTGACCACTCTCACCATCCTTCCTCCCTGACCACTATCACCATCCTCCCTCCCTGACCACTCTCACCATCCTTCCTCCCTGACCACTATCACCATCCTCCTTCCCTGACCACTATCACCATCCTTCCTCCCTGACCACTATCACCATCCTTCCTCCCTGACCACTATCACCATCCTTCCTCCCTGACCACTATCACCATCCTTCCTCCCTGACCACTATCACCATCCTTCCTCCCTGACCACTATCACCATCCTCCCTCCCTGACCACTCTCACCATCCTCCCTCCTCTTCCTTCCCTGTCCTTCCCTGTCCTCCCCTGTCCTCGCCCCCTACTGTCCCCTGAAATCCATGAAACGAACGACAACCTGACGTTTCAGCCGTCACCCATCTTCCTGAACCCCCTGCATGGTAATTCACTGTCAGCTGTGTAGTAATGAGTGTGCCTGGTGAGGGAAAATTGGCCTGCTCGCTGTCTCCTTGCTTGCGATGATTGATAACTGCAATAAAGACTGGAGTTCTCAGTGAGTGTATATTCCGGCCATCCGATCTTATCTGTGCTTGCTGAGTGGCCCCAATTAATCTTTCTTACTATCCAAGTCACAGCTTACAGTCCGGCTGTCTAATCCTTTGACAGTCGGTTTGTCCCCAACGCTTCCTTTAATGGTGAAATATGATACCTGCAGTGATATTGGTAAAACTTGTCAATTATGGAGAGGTGGGGGGCGTAGATAGTGAGAGTTGCGACTAATGAAACATTCTGGATCCCCGGCAGATCTCATTTGGTTAGCTGGGTCTGGTTCTCTTTGTTGGGGTTCTGAGGTTTAGTGTTGGGGTGGCGTTTGGTCTCATGACATTCTCCTCGGGGTGAAAGGTCTTTCGCCAAAGTGTCAGCAGCTGGCAAATGACTCCTTACAGCTCATCAACCCTCCACCCACCCAACGTGGGAGTACACACATGTGTGTGTGTGTGTGTGTGTGTGAGGGGCATGCTGGCCGCAGAGGTGTCCTGCTGTGAGCCTAATGAAGAGGAGCAAGGAGCAGAGCTGTTCCCCTGGAGCACAGCAGGGGGGCTGGATATCTCCTCAGCCCACGCCCTCTCCCCCCCCTCTCCCCCCCCTCTCCCCCCCCTCTCCCCCCTGTCTCAGTAATGCGGCTGCACGTGTGGCCCCTGCCCATCAATATAATATCCATGAGTGTGTGTGTTTGTGTGTGTGGTAGCAGGTACTATATGTGTATGTTTGTTTATGTGTGTGTGTGTGTGGCAGTAGATACAAGGGAAGAGTGTGTTTGTATAAATTGGTTTGTAGTTAGTTACTTGTGTCTTTATATTTGGTAGTTGAATGTTTGTGTCTCTCGTTGAGTAACCGTGGTTACTGGGGGGGATCAAGCCAACTCCAGAAACACCCTTCTGAAATGATGGAAAACTGCTTCAAACCGGTCCGGAGAGTACCACTGAGAGACAACCCTTCTCACTCTGGCTTAGTCACCACACTTTCTATACAAATGACTGGGGCTATCTACATGGCATGAACAAATCCACACACATACACACACACACAAACACTGTTGCCAGTGTTAGTCCACCCTTGCTTGTAGTGCTGATGTAATCCCAGCAGTGATTGCGTTTGCGGGGCGCTGGGAGTCTTGGAGTGGCCTGTGCGTCCTGCAGCCCACCGGAGAGCCGAGCCCTTCACCTCCACCGACTCAGGAGGCTCAGGAGCTGCCGTCAGCACAGCGCTTCACATCCACATCTAATCCCTCTGCTCACAACCTGAGGCAGATCCTGACCTGATTAGGACTGCCGATGATTCTGTCCTTCATGTCTACATTTTGCTCTATTTTAAATGGACAGCTGAGGCTGTAAAATGTGACATGTCTTCCAAGATAATCGAGGGATGTGAGCCATGTCTTTTGGAGGTTTACGAAGGTAGTGTATAGGTGAGAGATCCGTGATAGATCTGTTTTGTCCTTGACAAGATTCTTACTCTTGGAAATGGTCTTATTGTAGTGTTGGACAGAAAGGACAGAAAGAGAATCTGACTTTAAAGATCAGTGGAATGTCCGTCTCTCCCTCTCTCTCTGCCTTTGAAGTCTCTTCCATTGGACTTCAACACTTCAAAGAGCAGGCGTTCCTTCCTCCCTCCATCTCTGCTGGCATCTCCATCACCACATCCTCTTCATTAACTCCAACCTCTTTGTTTGCAAGGGGGGACCCCAGATGATGCCCACATGGGTCGTCCATCACCCCTGACACCCCCCCAGCCCCCCCCTGCTTATTCAAGCAGGATGCGGCCCGTGGGCTGGAGGTGGACAGGGCCAAAGCAGCCGCTCTCCTGCGTGTCTCTAATGTGCTAATAAAGAGGGCAGGATTCCCCCGTGGTAATGGCTCTCCAGGGGCATGCTGGGTAATTAAAGGGCTGCCTCTTTCTGTGAGCTGTAATCACTCAAGTCAGGGAACACGCGTGTGTTATCCTGCACGTGTGATCATGTTGTACATTTATGATCATATTATGCATGTATGAAGAAGTTGGGAATATTTTGAAACGGAAACTGTGGTTATATGTGCAGAAGACCTGTGGACAAACATGTACTGTCATGAAAAGAAAGTAGTTATCTGTAGGAAGTGGATATTGATGGATGTTAGATGCTCTCAACCCCTCCATCCTTCTTGTTTGGTGGTTTTAAACACTGTAACTGGGACTTCACAGACACACTGGTGAGTCTCTCAGTGACAGAAGACTAGTTTGTGATTTGACTAAACAATTTGGTCATTAGTTTACAGTAAGACCAGCTTTAGTGTCTCTGTCCAGTGTCCACACGTCCCCCTCTGTGATGACCGTGTGTCTTCTCTATCAGGGGCTTCATGAGCAGAGAGGAAAGTTATATTGGAGTCAGATAGCTGAGTGGTTAGGGAATTGGGCTATTACTCCAAAGGTTGCCAATTTGATTCCCGGCCGTGCCAAATAATGTTGTGTCCTTGGGCAAGGCACTTCACCCTACTTGCCTCGGGGGGAATGTCCCTGTATATACTGTAAGTCACTCTTGATAAGAGCGTCTGCTAGATGACTAAATGTAAATATTGGGGGAGAAGACTCCAGTAAGAGGAGGGGGTGGAGGGGGGTCGGGGGTCCTTGGGGAACCCCTCTCTGAAGGAACGAATACCATCCTGTCCCTTTCTTTGTTCTTTAATGAGTGTGTCAAATGCCTGTGTGTGTGTGTGTCTGTGTGTGTGTCTGTGTGTGTGTGTGTGTGTGTGTCTGTGTGTGTGTGTCTGTGTGTGTGTCTGTTGGCCCTTAACATCTTCAGTCACCCTATTTCGTCAGTTCAAGAAGGATGAAACAGTTTTGTCCCCATCGTGTTCCCGTCCTGCGTCCTCACATGAGGGCAGAGACCCAGTGTCTGCCTCGCCTGTTGAACTCCCCCAGTACTTCAGACTCAGCTTCCACACTTCCCATGAACTCATGGACATGACAGAGTTATATGCTGTTCAGTGGTATTTTCTAGCTGTACAGTAATAATCCAGAATAGTTTGAGTTTCTAAATAATACACACCCTTCAGTACACCTCTACACCAGTCACGAGGAACATTGAGTGACCGACTCACAAGCCTGGTTTGAACTTTATAAACGTTCTGACTCAAGGATGTTGTTGTAATTATGTTTAGGGACTCGGTTTAGTGGAACACATTCTCAGACGAGTCCTAAAACCATGAGCCACTGATCAAAACCCTGTTCACCACCGCCTGCACAGAGCATCCCACAAACATCACAGGTGTCGCCTTTAAACCACCCTATAAAAGTCTTCCTCGCACTCCCCCAGGAAAACACCTCGAGACACTGTAAACCCAAACTTCAGATCCCACACGGAAGAAATACAAACCTCTTCATTAGGACCGTGTCACTTCCTCCAAGCCCATGATTATCCCCAGCAGTGGGCTGCCTGGCCTGCTGGCTCCTGCTGGCTCCTGCTGGCCTGCTGGCTCCTGCTGGCTCCTGCCTGGGAGGTGGGAGACAGGAGGCTGTGTGGCTCAGACTCAGGAGGCTGTGTGGCTCAGACTCAGGAGGCTGAGTGAGGGTCTCAGGGTCGTAGGAGAGGAGGACAGAGGGAGCAGGATCAGCTGGCTCTTTCATTTGTCCCAACTAATAAACGAGCCACTCGCCGTCTCGTTTCCCTTGCTAACTGCCAAGTAAACTCTGTCAAGCTGCGCTGGAGACTGGAGGGAGAAGGAGGAGGGGGGAGGGATGGTGTTGTTTATAGAAGGCTTTGTTAGGAGGTTTGTTTCTGATACAGACCCTTTCCCCCCTGCTCCGACACCCCCTGATGCTCCCCTACACACACACACACACACACACACACCTACACACACACACACACACACACACACACACACACACACACACACACACACACACACACACACACACACACACACACACACACACATTGCCCCGGTGGTGGGCTGTGAAATGGACATCAGACAGAGGGAAGCACAGAAGCAGAGAAGAGAGGGAGGTGTGTGTGTGTGTGTTCATGGGGCGAAGCAGTCACAATGTGCCGTCTCGGCTCGTGCCAGTGGGACAGGAATATTCTAGAATGTTCAAGAATATTCTAGAATGATCAGGAATATTCTGGAACAAAATGTAACAATGTTTTAGAACATTATAGAAAAATGTAACATTTTTTGTTTTCCTAAAATAGTCCAAGACATCAGTCTTTCCATTTTAACAAGTTTTGCTTCATCTTATGCTAGAATTGTTACCCAAAGTAAAACTCTATGATAGTTTTTCGACAATTAAGTTTCACCAAAAAAGAATACCAACGCCACAATAGTTATCAACCATAACAAGCTAAAACAACATGCCTGGTCCAGCTCATCTCCACAGCCCTGCCCAGTCGACACAGTTAACCAAGCGAGGGCCGAGCATTGGAGGGAAAAATACATTGAGAAGGAGAGGTTGACAATGAGTTCAGCTCATTGTCTCAGTCTGTTAATCATTCTTCGAACCCCTCTGGCTCCAATAAGGGCTGAATAAAAGGAGCATAAAAGAACAATTTGGCTTGTCCCAGCTGTGAACAGCTCAGCCAATCACACACACAATAGGACCGTGACTGCCCCTGTAATACAACATATGATCTGGGACACGCCCCCTGTCTCTCCTGGTGTCTTTGTTTAAACCTGGCCTGACCCACCCAACCCCCCCCCCCTTCCTCCCTCACATACACTCTCTCTCTCTCTCTCTCTCTCTCACACACACACACACACACACACACACACACACACACACACACACACACACACACACACACACACACACACACACACACACACACACCCCCTCACTCCTACCCCCCTATCTTCCTTCCCGTCCAGATGGGTAAATCCATAATGGAGGACTATATCCCCTCTTCATCCCCCCTCCCCTCCCTCCTCCCTCCCCCCTCCCAGTGACACATCTCTCATAATTCCCCCACCCCCTCCCTCCCTCCCCCCCCTCCCTCCCTCCCTCCCCCACCCCCTCCCTCCCTTACGAATTTCCGTCTCTGCGATCATAATTGCTAGAGTGGGGGAGAATTAATTCCAGCGCTTAATAAAGGCACACTTTTACCTGCAGATCTAACACAACATCCACAGTAAACTCCTGGATAAAGATTCACAACATGAAAACACAATGAAAAGTGCTATGGTGAATAAGTCATTAAAGTGCAGTTGGGCACTGCTGTAGAGTTGAACCACCTGGTATTTTGACATGCTGAGAGAGAACAGTGAGAAATCAAACCTCCGCCTTCTCTTCATCTCCACATACCAGGACCACCACAGAACCATCATGACCAGACTCATGATCAAAACCAAGACAAGGTCCTTCAACTCCTTAGTGGGAGGTCTTCTCTGTTCAGCACTGATGGTGATAAAGCTCTGAATCCATCTTCTGATGATCTCAGTGCGTTTGCGGCTGAGCACAGGCCTGTTCTGGTGAACGAAATCACGGCTGAATACAGGCCTGTTCTGGTGAACGACATCACCGCTGAGCACAAGCCTGTTCTGGTGAACGACATCACTGCTGAACACAAGCCTGTTCTGGTGAACGACATCATGGCTGAACACAAGCCTGTTCTGGTGAACGACATCATGGCTGAACACAAGCCTGTTCTGGTGAACGACATCACGGCTGAACACAAGCCTGTTCTGGTGAACGACATCATGGCTGAACACAAGCCTGTTCTGGTGAACGACATCACGGCTGAACACAAGCCTGTTCTGGTGAACGACATCACGGTTCATGTTCACCCAGATCAGGTGAGAGCCGTGTGGTGTGTTGGTGGTCGAGGTCAGTTAGCAGGACAGAAGTTCACTGGTCCTTCACCTGGAGACACAACCACTAAACCACCAGACAGACAGGCTGGGTTTCAAGCTAAATATGCACTTTTGGGATGTGGAGGGGGGGGGGGGGGGGGGTGGGAGAATATTCTAATGCATATTTAAATAAGTACTTTGCATTTTCCTACAAATGAGCACACAATAATGAAATGGATATGGTTATGCAAAGGTAGGGGAGGGAAACATTCATAAAATGCTAATACATCCGAAGGGAGCAAATGACTGGGGCGTTTTCCAAGTTAATGTCTGTGGGCTTGTGGCTAATTGTGCCTTTGTTGTGCTATTACACAGGGTTTGCACAGGGTTTACAGACTTGGCAGTGGGGGCTGGGGGGGGTCACGCAGCGGGGGCTGGGAGGGGGGGGGGGAGGGGGGGTCACGCAGCGGGGGCTGGGAGGGGGGGGGGAGAGGGGGTCACGCAGCGGGGGCTGGGAGGGGGGGGGGGGGCACTGAGGCCTGCTCTTTGTTTGACTTCCTCCCCTCATGACCCCAGGGTGCCCCTCAGGGTGCCCCTCATGACCTCAGGGTGCCCCTCAGGGTGCCCCTCAGGGTGCCCCTCAGGGTGCCCCTCATGACCTCAGGGTGCCCCTCAGGGTGCCCCTCAGGGTGCCCCTCAGGGTGCCCCTCATGACCTCAGGGTGCCCCTCAGGGTGCCCCTCAGGGTGCCCCTCAGGGTGCCCCTCATGACCTCAGGGTGCCCCTCAGGGTGCCCCTCAGGGTGCCCCTCAGGGTGCCCCTCAGGGTGCCCCTCAGGGTGCCCCTCATGACCTCAGGGTGCCCCTCAGGGTGCCCCTCAGGGTGCCCCTCAGGGTGCCCCTCATGACCTCAGGGTGCCCCTCAGGGTGCCCCTCAGGGTGCCCCTCATGACCTCAGGGTGCCCCTCAGGGTGCCCCTCAGGGTGCCCCTCATGACCTCAGGGTGCCCCTCAGGGTGCCCCTCAGGGTGCCCCTCAGGGTGCCCCTCATGACCTCAGGGTGCCCCTCATGACCTCAGGGTGCCCCTCAGGGTGCCCCTTAGGGTGCCCCTCAGGGTGCCCCTCATGACCTCAGGGTGCCCCTCAGGGTGCCCCTCAGGGTGCCCCTCAGGGTGCCCCTCATGACCTCAGGGTGCCCCTCATGACCTCAGGGTGCCCCTCAGGGTGCCCCTCAGGGTGCCCCTCAGGGTGCCCCTCATGACCTCAGGGTGCCCCTCAGGGTGCCCCTCAGGGTGCCCCTGCAGATTGTCTAATCCCTGTCCCTACAGCATGGACATGTCACTGCCTGTTTGCTCTAACTGCATGTTAGATTTAGAGGCATGTCATGTTCTAACATTGCTCTAACTGCATGTTAGATTTAGAGGCATGTCATGTTCTAACATTGCTCTAACTGCATGTTAGATTTAGAGGCATGTCATGTTCTAACATTGCTCTAACTGCATGTTAGATTTAGAGGCATGTCATGTTCTAACATTGCTCTAACTGCATGTTAGATTTAGAGGCATGTCATGTTCTAACATTGCTCTAACTGCATGTTAGATTTAGAGGCATGTCATGTTCTAACATTGCTCTAACTGCATGTTAGATTTAGAGGCATGTCATGTTCTAACATTGCTCTAACTGCATGTTAGATTTAGAGGCATGTCATGTTCTAACATTGCTCTAACTGCATGTTAGATTTAGAGGCATGTCATGTTCTAACATTGCTCTAACTGCATGTTAGATTTAGAGGCATGTCATGTTCTAACATTGCTCTAACTGCATGTTAGATTTAGAGGCATGTCATGTTCTAACATTGCTCTAACTGCATGTTAGATTTAGAGGCATGTCATGTTCTAACATTGCTCTAACTGCATGTTAGATTTAGAGGCATGTCATGTTCTAACATTGCTCTAACTGCATGTTAGATTTAGAGGCATGTCATGTTCTAACATTGCTCTAACTGCATGTTAGATTTAGAGGCATGTCATGTTCTAACATTGCTCTAACTGCATGTTAGATTTAGAGGCATGTCATGTTCTAACATTGCTCTAACTGCATGTTAGATTTAGAGGCATGTCATGTTCTAACATTGCTCTAACTGCATGTTAGATTTAGAGGCATGTCATGTTCTAACATTGCTCTAACTGCATGTTAGATTTAGAGGCATGTCATGTTCTAACATTGCTCTAACTGCATGTTAGATTTAGAGGCATGTCATGTTCTAACATTGCTCTAACTGCATGTTAGATTTAGAGGCATGTCATGTTCTAACATTGCTCTAACTGCATGTTAGATTTAGAGGCATGTCATGTTCTAACATTGCTCTAACTGCATGTTAGATTTAGAGGCATGTCATGTTCTAACATTGCTCTAACTGCATGTTAGATTTAGAGGCATGTCATGTTCTAACATTGCTCTAACTGCATGTTAGATTTAGAGGCATGTCATGTTCTAACATTGCTCTAACTGCATGTTAGATTTAGAGGCATGTCATGTTCTAACATTGCTCTAACTGCATGTTAGATTTAGAGGCATGTCATGTTCTAACATTGCTCTAACTGCATGTTAGATTTAGAGGCATGTCATGTTCTAACATTGCTCTAACTGCATGTTAGATTTAGAGGCATGTCATGTTCTAACATTGCTCTAACTGCATGTTAGATTTAGAGGCATGTCATGTTCTAACATTGCTCTAACTGCATGTTAGATTTAGAGGCATGTCATGTTCTAACATTGCTCTAACTGCATGTTAGATTTAGAGGCATGTCATGTTCTAACATTGCTCTAACTGCATGTTAGATTTAGAGGCATGTCATGTTCTAACATTGCTCTAACTGCATGTTAGATTTAGAGGCATGTCATGTTCTAACATTGCTCTAACTGCATGTTAGATTTAGAGGCATGTCATGTTCTAACATTGCTCTAACTGCATGTTAGATTTAGAGGCATGTCATGTTCTAACATTGCTCTAACTGCATGTTAGATTTAGAGGCATGTCATGTTCTAACATTGCTCTAACTGCATGTTAGATTTAGAGGCATGTCATGTTCTAACATTGCTCTAACTGCATGTTAGATTTAGAGGCATGTCATGTTCTAACATTGCTATAACTGCATGTTAGATTTAGAGGCATGTCATGTTCTAACATTGCTCTAACTGCATGTTAGATTTAGAGGCATGTCATGTTCTAACATTGCTCTAACTGCATGTTAGATTTAGAGGCATGTGAAAGCTGAACATGTGAAAGCCCTGTTTTTGACTGTTTAACCTTTAGTCAGAAACATAGACTTGAAGACCTGTGAAGGAACTCATGAAACACAGAGATGGCATGGTCTGGACTGCTCTAGGGTTAGACTGGACTGCTCTATGGTTAGACTGGACTGCTCTAGGGTTAGAGACTGGACTGCTCTAGGGTTAGAGACTGGACTGCTCTAGGGTTAGACTGGACTGCTCTAGGGTTAGAGACTGGACTGCTCTAGGGTTAGAGACTGGACTGCTCTAGGGTTAGAGACTGGACTGCTCTAGGGTTAGACTGGACTGCTCTAGGGTTAGAGACTGGACTGCTTTTTAGCCACAGAGATGTGATTCAGAATTGAAGAGAGGAAGAGGGAAAGTCTATCATGGTGTTCCCTGCAGAGCTTCTGCTTACGGGTTGTGAGGAGAGTCTGGCAGCTATCTTACTCACGAGCCCGGAGATGATGGGGGGGTGGAGGAGGTGGAGGGGATGGTGGGGGGGTGGAGGAGGTGGAGGGGATGAAGGGGGGGTGGAGGAGGTGGAGGGGATGGTGGGGGGGTGGAGGAAGGGGGGCAGTGGGGTCCTTCTCCTCACTCAGCCCCTCTCTCTGACCTGTACCAGCTGAAAGTAAGACGGAGGCACCAATTACCCCCCCTCACATATGGGCAGCGGCTCTGAGCTGTGACAACTGTGCCAAATGCTCACCATGGCAGGGTCTCAGAGGCTGAAGCCTGGTGCCAAAAAGTCTTCCAATTACCAGCACTTACTTTCCCCGGCGGCAGTTTTGCTTCCAGCTGTGAGGGGGCTTAGGAGAACTTGCGGGAGAGAATCGTACACCTGCGAGTCTCAGGGCCTCGGCCTCCCCACCGCCCCCATCTGGCAGTGTCCCCACCCCGCGTCCCCGCCCCGCCTCCACCGGGGGGGTCACCAGCAGGCCCCAGCCAGCCTGGACACAGATGTTCAGCACTGGGAGGAATGCTGGTGGCACCTCACATCTCTCTGTCCATCACCCAGGATGGATGCAGGTGTGGGAGGGCACCGGTCGAGTCTCGCTGTTCAGGAGGAGTCAGACGTCAAGCCTGCCTGACACCTCCTCCTCTGGGGGCTGGGCACTGTCGTCAGATCGGCTGGAACAGCGACACACTTGGCAGCTGGCCTGTTCCCGGCTTGACATCTCAGGTCTTCATTTCCCTGGATGTTTGCTGGTCCTAAGATCTGAGCACATCCTGTAAGGGGGCAGTTAAACATAACAAGTCATTGAAATAAAGTTACAATCTACCGAGCACATTGAATAAAGCATGTGTTCAGTAGGAAGGGACCCCAGGACGGTTCTGTGGTGGTTATTGGACGCCTGAGAACTCATTAGAAGATGTAGTTGAGGAAATAAACAACACGCAGTCACTGCTGTATAACGATCTTCTCTGGGACGTTTTATCACTTGGTTGTTATAGTTGGTTTACTGCGAAGATAAAATCTTTGATTTGGTGTGGAAGAAAACTGTGACAGTGTTTACCATAGAGGTCTCCTCATGATCCAGTCTGGTGACGTCCACACTGGGAGTCATCTGCTCTCGCGTTCAGATTTTAAATTTCTGCTGCAAAACCAGCAGCAAACTCTGGGTCTAATCCTGCTTTGATGCATGTGAATTCATGTTAACAATGATTATGTGCTATCTTGTCTTCAACAGAGTGTCTTCAAAAGTACACACATCCTTCACTCAAGTATACATTTTTTCAACCTTTCAATTCATATATATTTTTTATCCTTTTAAAAAACTAATTTTTTCATCCTTTCAAATATTGTTTTGCTGAAACTTTTCCACTCACAACACGACACAAAAACGTTTGTCGTTTATTCTCAACATTTTATGTATATTGTTCTTTTGTCACATTTTGTTTTTGAAAGAATGTTGAGAAAAAAACGATAAACCTTTGTTGTCGTGTTGTATGTGTTTTTTCACAAATATTTGTTAAACTTTCAAATCTTTAAGTATTCATACTTCGTT
This sequence comes from Hypomesus transpacificus, assembly GCF_021917145.1. Classification (NCBI taxonomy): domain Eukaryota; kingdom Metazoa; phylum Chordata; class Actinopteri; order Osmeriformes; family Osmeridae; genus Hypomesus; species Hypomesus transpacificus. The sequence goes on from NC_061079.1 coordinate 455,376, forward strand.
ACTTCCCATATCTGGTCTTCAAGACCGTTCAAGTCAGCTTGTTCTTTTGACACATTTTGTGTCATTGATGCAGCGTACTGGAGGCAAATTCCTCTTTGTAAAATGTCGTAAGACTGTAATAAGGGGAGATTAAGCCATGGCTATGTATCTCTCAGTGGGGGTTCATTGTGCCTCCTTGCAAACAAGATGTGACAGAAAACAGACAGATAACAGGCAGAAAACAGGCAGAAAATAGGCAGAAAACAGACAGAAAATTGAAAAGGTATACAATACTTGAGCAGATGATTGGAGTGGTTATTGAATCTCCTTCCATCTCTCCCCCTCTCTCTTTCCTTCTGTCTCTCTCCCATCTCATAAATATTCATGTGTGTGTATGTCTGAGTGTGAAAAAGAGAGTTCTTCATGTCTTGTGGCTCAAGTGTGTGTCCAGCACAGAGTCTGTGCCTGTATTAGACAGAGGGAGAGAGGGAGAGAGAGGGAGAGAGAGAGGGAGAGAGAGGGAGAGAGAGAGAGAGAGAGAGAGGGAGAGAGAGAGGGAGAGAGAGGGAGAGAGAGAGAGAGAGAGAGGGAGAGAGAGGGAGAGAGAGAGTGAGAGAGAGGGAGAGAGAGGGAGAGAGAGAGAGAGAGATAGTCAGGCTCAGGCAGTCAGGCTCAGCCACAGTCAGGCTCAGCCACAGTCAGGCTCAGCCACAGTCAGGCTCAGCCAGTCAGGCTCAGCCAGTCAGGCTCAGCCAGTCAGGCTCAGCCAGTCAGGCTCGTCGGCCCCACACAGATCATCTACATGCATTCCTCTCACCTCCACATCCACAGCTGAGCTACTTGAAGGGTTGAAGAGTTAGGGTTAGGGTTGAAGAGTTAGTGTTAGGTTTAGGGTGACTTGAGGGTTAGGGTTGAAGGGTTAGGTTTAGGGTTACTTGAAGGGTTGAGTTTGTGAAAGGTCTCAACCCATTGCTGTGGCCTCACCCCAGGCTGTGGCCTCAACCCAGACTGTGGGCTCACCCCTGGCTGTGGCCTCACCCCAGGCCGGCCGCTGGTGAGCTGCCTGTGCAGCACGCTCCGGCTCAGCTGCCTCATGAATTGAGGAGCCCCTCAGACGAGATGGTTTGGGAGGTGCCGCTGGAGGGGGTCGTCACGCCGGCTTTGTAGCTGCCACACTCTGCATTGTTCTCTGTGTGTAGCGGGAGGACAGGGACCTGATGGAGGGCAGGGACTGATGGAGGACAGGGACTGATGGAGGACAGGGACTGATGGAGGACAGGGACTGATGGAGGACAGGGACTGATGGAGGACAGGGACTGATGGAGGACAGGGACTGATGGAGGACAGGGATCTGATGGAGGACAGGGACTGATGGAGGGCAGGGACTGATGGAGGACAGGGACTGATGGAGGACAGGGACCTGATGGAGGACAGGGACTGATGGAGGACAGGGACTGATGGAGGGCAGGGACTGATGGAGGACAGGGACTGATGGAGGACAGGGACCTGATGGAGGACAGGGATCTGATGGAGGACAGGGACTGATGGAGGGCAGGGACTGATGGAGGACAGGGACTGATGGAGGACAGGGACCTGATGGAGGACAGGGACTGATGGAGGACAGGGATCTGATGGAGGACAGGGACTGATGGAGGGCAGGGACTGATGGAGGACAGGGACTGATGGAGGACAGGGACCTGATGGAGGACAGGGACCTGATGGAGGACAGGGACCTGATGGAGGACAGGGACTGATGGAGGACAGGGACTGATGGAGGACAGGGACCTGATGGAGGGCCGGGTTTGGTAATGTAAGCCATGCTGAAGCTGTCGGTGGGCCCTCACTCCTCCTGGACTCCTGGGGACAGAGGGCTTCACACATCAGGAGTCAGATGGCTGAGCGGTTAGGGAATCGGGCTAACAATCAGAAGATTGCTGAATGACGTTGTGTCCTTGGGCAAGGCACTTCACCCTACTTGCCTCGGGGGGAATGTACTCCTGTACTTACTGTAAGTAGCTCTGGATAAGAGCGTCTGCTAAATGACTAAATGTAAATCAGTACCTACAACCAACACAAACCTTCAAGCTTATTTTAAGGACGTTTGTGTGTGGACATGACACAAGCACACACACACATCTGTACATCAACACTGAGAAAAACAATCATGACTAACAGACCCACTCCCAAGCCTGCAAACGGAAACATTGAAATAGATAGCCATGCATCACGTACCAGTCTACCAGCAGACGCTAGCTCATGGATGGGCATAATGACCATTTCTGACCCACACACAAACACACACTCTCACACACTCAAGCATGCATACACACACTCACACACACACTCAAGTATGGCATGTTACACGTTCATGCATACACATGCACACACACAGGCCTACATGTATGCATGCACCTGCATGTCATGCATACGACAGGCTCTAGTGATTCACCAGTCTCCACTGACCAAACCTCACAATCCTCCAGACGATCTCTCCGTCAGCTGAAGCTAAACTCAAACGCCTGCAGTCTTGTCTGACTGTGGTCAGAAACCAGTTGACAGATACCTGAGTGGTATGTAAGTCTTGATGGCTAAATAAATCTCATTAGTTTGATATTTTTCGTTTTTCCTTTGAAGGCCAGACATCTGCTCTCCTCCTTCATCCTAAAATGAGAAGACAGCCGACCAAACAACAGCAGGTGTCGCCATTTGTAGTAATATTCTTTTGTACCTTTGATGAATCGAAAAAAGTGATGACATGGATCTATTAATAAAAGGCATGTTCTCTAAAAGTGCTGACAGTACAGAGAGGGGAGTCTAGGAACAGAAAATGACATTATTTTACCAATAACTGTGCCGAGTAAGATGAAGATATCACTAATCTATTCAGAATTAGTCAAACTGTGCTCGGCAACTATTCCCTCATACAGAATTGAAAAAAAAACTAATTTCTATTGTGACGTGCCGGTCAGCTGACAGGAAATCAATCTGTTGTCACAATAAGGATGTTCTGAAAACATGAAGGATGTCAAATTACACCCAGAACCAGGGAGCAGAGTGTGTTGTTGTTGTGTGCAGAGAGCTCATCAAATGATCCTGTGGTTAGAATGAAGTCATTAGGACTAGAAGGACCAGCAGGTAGACACAGCCCTCAGCTGGGCGTACGCTTGGTTATTCTACTGCATATGTGTGTGCTTTACTCTCCCTGTGTGTGTGTGCTTTACTCTCCCTGTGTGTGTGTGCTTTACTCTCCCTGTGTGTGTGTGCTTTACTCTCCCTGTGTGTGTGTGCTTTACTCTCCCTGTGTGTGTGTGCTTTACTCTCCCTGTGTGTGTGTGCTTTACTCTCCCTGTGTGTGTGTGCTTTACTCTCCCTGTGTGTGTGTGCTTTACTCTCCCTGTGTGTGTGTGGAGACACCATATGTGCATCTGGTGTGTGGCCATGTGTGTGTTACTGTGAGCATGTGTGTTTGTGTATGTTACTGTGCGCACGTGTATGTGTGTGTTAGGACAGTGACAGTATAGTCCTAACCCTCATGCCCCCACCCCGGGGATAATTATTAATCCAATAATTAAACATTTATTGCCAACAGCACCTGCTCTTTCTCTCTCCCCCAACCCCCTGAGACACCATCACTCTCGTCCAGGAAGGGAATAGGAGAGAGAGAGAGAGAGAGAGAGAAAAAATCGTCAGGGACAATCT
>NC_061079.1:459153-481653 GCF_021917145.1 Hypomesus transpacificus
CCAGGAAGGACAGAATAGCACTCTTTACCACCATTTTGAAAAAAATGAAAAAACATGGAACGGACAGAGGAAAAATGTGACGCTTGTTTCTCTTCTAACACTGCAGCGGGGTCAAGTGTCATGCCTGATGTTGAACACTGTTCTGTGTTCTCTCCCAGGTCCTGCTGTTCCCCATCCAGGAACCAGCCCAGCCCGGACGCTTCTCCGTGTCCCTTAGCGGGGAGCTGACCATCAGGGACGTTCGCAGCGAGGACGCCGGCTACTACATCTGCCAGGCCATCAGTGTGGCAGGCAGTATCCTCACCAAGGCCCTGCTGGAGGTGGAGAGCGGTGAGACACCTACACTACATCACCCTCTCACCAAGGCCCTGCTGGAGGTGGAGAGCGGTGAGACACCTACACTACATCACCCTCTCACCAGCCTGCCATGTCCTGCTGGGATATCAACTGAAAACATGTGCATGTATCAAAACTAGCTATTTGTACATACTTTACTCTATCCGTGTGTGTGAAGTGTACCAAAGACATAAGTCAGCTGGAATTCCCTGGAGTTTGCTGATTACCCCCTGGGCTTGTTTATCCCCCCCCCCCCCCCCACCCTCATTACACTGCATCTCCACTTCCATATTCACACCAACACTCTCACACTGTTACTTTGTTTTACAATGTTGTTATCAGCAAATTTCATTATGCATTTTTTCACAGCCTGGTAGCGCTGTAGTCCCCTTGCACTCTCCACCTAACTGCTTAAACCCAAATAAATTATAAACTCGTCCGATCCGGCCCAAATTAAAAAAGAAACCCTCCTTCTGTTTCCCCCCCCAAATGAGCAAACAGCAGGGAGGCTAGCTTGACGTGATTAAAAGGGGCAACTGGTGATGGCGCTATGCAAATAACCTCCCCGCAACATATGCTACCCCCATCACGCCCTGCCCAGTCAGGCGATAAACCGTTGTTTATATGTGCCTGTCGACCATAAAGGGGGCGGTTCTGAAGCTTATCGTTTACAGACAGCCACAAACGGAGCTAGCTGTTGAATTAACAAACGCTCAATCTAATTCATCACTTCCCATAGTCGCTGTTCAGGAAGAAAGCTGCTGTTTGAGTAGCAGCTGTCCATCAACGCAACATTTAGCAACCGTGGGTTCCGAGAGCCCTGCGCTGTTTCTGAACGTCCTCCTGTCTCTCGTTGTTTCTGTCTGTGATGGAGACAACTCTGTCTGTGATGGAGACATCTCTGTCTGTGATGAGGACGTCTGTCTGTGATGGGGACGTCTCTGTCTGTGATTGGGACGTCTGTCTGTGATGGGGACGACTCTGTGTGTGATGGGGACGTCTCTGTCGCTGCTGAAGGGGACACGGACGTTTCGAGTCTTGTGTTTCAGTCTAATGGGGTCAAGTTTGGCCTGTAGACTCTCCAGAAACAAGCTAACTCTGCCGTAGGGATGGTTCTGCTGACTACAAGTCGATGCACAAGGCAGGTCACGGTCTTAGTGCACTTAAACACACCGGCGGGCAGCACTTCCTGTCTGGTGTAGGAGGGCTGCACTTCCTGTCTGGTGTAGGAGGGCTGCACTTCCTGTCTGGTGTAGGAGGGCTGCACTTCCTGTCTGGTGTAGGAGGGCTGCACTTCCTGTCTGGTGTAGGAGGGCTGCACTTCCTGTCTGGTGTAGGAGGGCTGCGGTGCCGCTCTAGTGGAGAGCCCTTCAAACACGTCATCTTTCTGTTCAGATCCTACTTCCATGGTGTAAAGTACCGACACGACTTCACAGCTGTTTCTCCATGTTTTAACCAGCCAGGCCTCCTCGGAAATCACGTTTATCTCAGGAGATGCAATTCCTTCTCTCTCTCAGTCTGTCATAAAATGTCAAGTTCACCTTTCAAAGGGAGAGAGAGAGAGAGGGGGGGGGGGGGAGAATGGTAAATGGACAATGTAATAGAGTTGTGTATGATTTATTCATGTTCCCGTTCACGTGGGGGTCAATATAGGACAGCGCTGTTCAAATCTAGTCAAACAAATGATACATTATTCATGGATCCCTTGGCTGTGAAGCCATAACATTTCTGTTCAAAGCAATAAAGAGATAGAGATGTTAAATATCCCATGACATGCTGTTGTTGGATGCTTTTATATAGGCCTTAGTGGTCCCCTAATATTGTATCTGAAGTCTCTTTCCGAAATTCAGCCTTGGTGCAGAATTACAAGCACTACGAGCAGTCCCACAATGAGCTTTCCTCAGGACGTGCCGTTTCTGTGTCTGTTGCTTTAAATGCTATGAGGAAGAAAGAGGCGGGGCTAACTGCCATGCTTCAGTCGTTTGCAAACCATGATGTCTCGAGGAAAAACCAATATCGCACTTGCACGGTCTTAGCTCAGTTTGTCATTGGTGAACCAAATTCTCTGTGCGGGCAAAGCAGAGAAAGGGGAGGTAACTTTCCGTATTGTGACTTCACAATAGGGGGATTTTCAAAACCGAGCGTTTGAGTTCATTTTTTCAAAGGCGGAGAAGAATACCCAGGGCTTGGTTCACACCTATCGAAACCACTGGGGGACCAAAGGCAGGCTAGGGGAACTCATGTTAATATTAAATAACCTCCTAAAGTGAAGTTTTCATGTCATGGGACCTTTAAATACCAAGATGGTCAACAGATCACTCACCTTCCGGCAGAATAACACACACGGAAGGATTTTGTGAAAAGTTGACGCATTCAGTGCTTCAGTGGAGAGTAAATAATAAATATTACACTTAATAAGCCTGTTTTATTAAGAGCCAAATGATCAGTGTTTGAGACGCAATACAACCCAGACTGTCACACGCGGCTAGCCACACAGATCTATCACATTGATTTCATGTGAAACAGGGCAGCAACAGGGATTTGTAGACCTGCTGAACACTGTGTTTCTTTTACAGCAGAATTATGTTTACACGTCCGGAATAGCTAATTAGCTGTTAGCATATCACACTGATGACGAGATCTCTCTGTAGACAGGAACATTCGTCTGTGTGGTGCTGGACTCGGCATGCAGAGAGTTAGAGACAGGAGACATGGGCAACAGCTCCAAACTAAATCACATCTTCATCAACAGGTTTTCAGGTTTAACCTCATTATTATGGATAAAAAAACTGCATACTGTAAAGTTTGTAATGACTGAAACCATGGAAATGAAACATGTTAAATGTGGTTTTGAACAGGTGTCTTTTTCCCTCTCTCTGCAGCACCCTCAGATCGCGTCCCGCCCATCATCCGACAAGGCCCGGCCAATCAAACTCTGGCTCCGGGATCCACCGGCCAATTGCATTGCCACGTGATGGGCAACCCCCTACCCAGCGTCCAATGGGAGAAGGACGGGCAAAGGATCCTGGGAGATGACGAACGTATCAGCCTGATGGAGAATGGAACCTTCCAGATCACCAACCTCCAGGTACTGCTGGTTACCATCTCATCTTCTCAAGGTTTCCAGTAAACAAGCTTGCCTCCCAGTGTGTTAGCTTTACAAATGCAACCCTTCAGAACTTCTCAGAGTGCCGCCAACACTCATTGCCACCTCTGCTCTCCTCACCTCAGAGGGGATTGAGACTGAACGCTGTTACAGCAGAGCGACACTGCCTCAGCAGCCCCTCTCAAGCGCTAATGACATTTAATTCAACGTAATGTCATGCCTTGGCATTCATTACCATAGTGACACACTGCATTTTCCAAGTACTGCGTCCCATCTAGCCTCCACCTCTTTCAGGTCACGTCTCCATTTGCATGTTTACTTGAACCACAGGTCTCGCATCAGAGACGCCCCTGAGACAACTCCGTGATTTATTCGATATTCATATTTAAAATGTTTACGGTTGGCTCGGGACACGAGTGTTCCAGACCCCGGGCCTCGGTGGTGAAGTGTAATGGAGATGCTAACGAGATGGTGCGGTCATTAGCGGTCGTTAGCGCTACTGTGTGCGGCGCTAATGAAATCCAGTTGTAGCCAGAACCCTCTCTGAGCCTAGGCAGCACCTGGGGTCGTTGTGACGTTTGGCTAGCTCGGCAGATGACGTATTAATTGATTTTAGGTGCGCCAGTGATTAATGACCTGTGTGGATTTAATTAAATCTCTGCTGCGGTGCCGAGGGGGAGAGAGTGGGGGAAGATGCTGCAGAGGGACAGAAGGAGAAAGAGAAGGACCCAGGGAGGAACTGAAGCATTCAATTCAACTACAACAAATTATTTTATTGGGACTCATCAGGCTTCAGTGCCTCTTTAAACAGTAATGAACATGGTACCCTTGTGGCCACAACTCCACTTATATTTTATTGATGTCTTAGCAGACACTTTGAACCGATGCATCCAACATACAGGGAGATTTGAACCTGCAACCTCACGACTCACAGTCAAATTGCTCTAGTCTTTTGACATACCTATTTTAGTGGAACTATAGGCCCTCAAACAGGAAGTTGTGAGGTGCAGAGGAAAACAGACAGGAAGTTGAGGGGTGCAGAGGGCTGCTCGGACAGATGGCCTGTTTGTTCTGCCCTACCCTGGGACTGTAGAGGAGCCGTTATCCTGGGACCCCTGCCAGACACACACACACACACACACAGACCCTGGGGAGAGATGAAGGGAGCAAGGACAGTTGGAGAAGGAAGATTGAAGACATTCAACATGGCTCAGTGCCAAAGTACAGGGCATGAAGGGAAGGATTGAAGAGGGAGGGAACTGGAGAGAGAGAGAGATATTGGGAGGAGAGGGGGCACAGGGTTGTGGGTTCTGGAGTTAATACGTGTTTATCAGTCAGCTGAGTGGAGAGAAAATAACACCAGAACTAGGGTTCACACACACACTCACACAGACGCAGGGAGCGACCAGATGAACATTAGGAGAGGTGTCAGCAGAGGGATGCAGGACGGAGGGAGAGAGTAGTTAGGACAACGACAGACTAAACAGGAAGTAGGAGAAAGGAACCCCCCCTCTTCCCAGAATGCAGTTCAAACACAGATCCTCCAGGGGCCTCCTTTGTCCCCTCGGCCATGTTAACGATCTGTCCGTCACAGCGCTGTGGCCTGTCGGCCTTGATTACTAGTCAGGTGCCCCGCCCGTTGGCTCCCTCTGAGCATGTTCGTTCTGCAGACCTATTCAGTTCCTCATCGACCAATCAGCTGCCACTCCCGGCGACCTTCTCCATTGGCTTTTCCTGGAGGGCCGCAGGGGGGTGGTCCTGTAAACAGGAAGTGAGGGAGGAAGAGTGATGTAGTCACCTCTGCTGTGTCTGGGCCCCCTGTGACAGACCATCTGAGTAGCCCCGCCCCCTCTGTTGCTGCTGGCTGAGGAGGAGGGACTCCTAACGGCCACAGCATCATCACAGCTCTCTCTTTACTGACTCCTGCGGCATCATCACATCTCTCTCTTTACTGACTGCTGTGTGCATCATCACATCTCTCTCTTTACTGACTGCTACTGCATCATCACAGCTCTCTCTTTACTGACTGCTGTGCGTCTGCATAATGGATGAGCTGAGCTTTTAAGTGAAAGCAGTGAGTTCCTCCACACCTTTGATCCACGGGCTGGCAGTCTGTGGGCAGGAGGGACCTAACCACGCTGGGAGACACTGCAGGGAGAGAAGGAAGAGAGAGGAGAGGGAGGGAGAGGGAAAGGGGGAGAGAGACAGAGAGAGACAGAGAGAGACAGAGAGAGACAGAGAGACTGCAGGGAGAGAAGGAAGAGAGAGGAGAGGGAGGGAGGGAGAGGGAAAGGGGGAGAGAGACAGAGAGACAGAGACAGAGAGAGAGAGAGAGAGAGAGAGAGAGAGAGAGAGAGAGAGAGAGAGAGAGAGAGAGAGAGAGAGAGAGAGAGAGAGAGAGAGAGACAGAGAGACTGCAGGGAGAGAAGTGTGTTCTGTACTGTATTGTACTCTGCTCCGCTGTACTCCACTCAGTAATTTCATAAGCAGGCTACCGTCTCCTACAGCACATTTCCAACAGTTACATCAGATGACGTGTGAAATGGAGACGTTACAAATACAATGCGCTTGGGAGAGATGTTTACGTTTGTTTATGTTTACTTCATGTGTATTTAAAAGAAGAAGAACAAACTCCTTCCAGCCATGTGTAGGTATTCATGCCTCGCGCAGCTTGGCAGCGATGCTGACGCTTCTGTGTGTTGTTGCCAGGAAACAGACTCCGGGCTGTACACCTGCCTGGCCTCCAGTTCCAGCGGAGAGTCCAGCTGGAGCAGCGCGCTCACCGTCAGAGGTAAGCATGCCGTTAACGTGGTCCCTGTGGGCCACGACAACCTTTCACTTCATGCTGACATGCATTCGCTACAGATTTAGCTTTTAGGATTTTCTACGGATTTAGCGTTAGCGACAGAATTCGCTTTAGCGAGTTGGGCAAAGCCATGGCCTCGCTACTAGGGCGAGAGCGGTCATGCTAGAATGCTGCATTGTCAATGTGAGCACGCCTGGGGTTTAACGCGTGAAGAGAAGCGGGGAGATTCGTGGTTACTTTCTGAAACAGAGCTATAAATACACAACAAATTAAACAAACCAAATGAACGTAGCTTATAGAAAAATATCATGCATGTCTTGATTTTGGTGATTAATAACCGTCCATTCTTGCTCCGGTTTTCTCTGCAGAGAGTACGGGCGCGTCGGTCGCCCCGGCCAGCGAGCCCTTCCAGCTACCGGGCCCGCCCCACAAGCCGGTGGTCACAGACGTGACGAAGAACAGCGTGACGCTCACTTGGCAGCCCAACGCACACGAGGGCGGAGCCGCCGTGACCTCCTACATCATCGAGGCCTTCAGGTGAGCTGGGGGACATCAGAAACATCTTCCTCTTCCCCTTGCCTCTGTACTCTGCCCCCCTCCCATCCTTCTTCCCCTTGCCTCTGTACTCTGCCCCCCTCCCCTCCTTCTTCCCCTTGCCTCTGTACTCTGCCCCCCTCCCCTCCTTCCTCCCCTTGCCTCTGTACTCCGCCCCCCTCCTTCCCCTCCTTCCTCCACCTCTTCTTTCTAGGGTGGGAGGGGGGTACATCATGACTCTCCCCTCCTTATGTGCTCTCTAACCCTGTCCCCCTGGGCTGCAGTTAGACCGGTGCAGAGTGGCCCAAATTGATTCTTGATAGAGTTGCTGTGGGCAGAATGGGCTGTTTACAATAACAGATCCTTGCCCGGGGGGTTTCGGGTCATTCTGAAGACGGGGGGAGCTGGGAGAGAGGCCAGGACCAGACGAGAGGGATGTGTGTGTGTGTGTGTGTGTGTACACCAGTACGGTGTGTGTGTGTGTGTGTACACCAGTACGGTGTGTGTGTGTGTGTATGTGTGTGTACACCAGTACGGTGTGTGTATGTGGGTGTGTACACCAGTACGGTGTGTGTGTGTGTGTGTGTGTACACCAGTACGGTGTGTGTGTGTGTACGCTCCATGTCTGAGCCTCAGCTCCCTGCACACGTACAGAGTGACCTTGTCTTGATGTTGGTGTGCAGGCCAGGCTGTTTACGAGCGTCTCATCCTGTTAGCGCCCAGGGCTAACGGCGCAGCGCGGCCGTAAAGTCTCCTGTCTGCTGCACAGTGAGAGGCAATAACCGTCCTCTGAGGGGGGGCCGGGCGCTGGGGGCAGACATCCAAGGCCTTGCAGTACTAAAAGATGGGCTGAGAGGCAGGGAAACAGTGTGTGTGTATGAGGGTCTGCAACGACTGAAAGAAAGACGATTGAATCACTCCTGCTATTCCTTTGTCAACCAGGCCTTTGTGTGATTTATAATATTATTTGTCAGGGGAATAAACAAACATAATTTGCGAATGATTTCTTGGTGCTTGCCCAATCAGAACAAGCCAATTTAGACGATTCCAGACACAGAAAATTGAAACATTTGCTTAGTTTGTTATTCTCAAACAACTTTGTTTACACGACGTGGTGCGATGCATCTTGGGTAAAAACGAGAACTCTAAATAGCTTTTGTCATTAAAACCAAATCTGTCAGACACTCGAGAACTGCAGTGAATCAAATAAGCTGTGGGAGGCATCGCTGAGCTCAGAGGATATTGATTGAGGCAGAGAAGCGCAGACTAAACAAACCCAGAATCTACATCTGTTGTTCCAACAAAACATCTTTTTATCTGGCAGCAACAGTGACTCTCACCAAGTAGCCCAAACTGTTGAAACAGACTTCTGGTCGTGATGTAAAACACCCATTAGAATCAATGAGCTGTGTGGTGTTGTGTCCCTCCAGCCAATCAGCAGGCAGCACGTGGCAGACGGTGGGGGAGCAGGTGAAGCAGGAGAAGCACACCGTCAGCGGGCTGTTCCCCAACACTGTGTACCTGTTCATCGTCAGGGCGATCAACGCGTACGGGCTGAGCGACCCCAGCCCCATCTCTGAGCCCGTCCGCACACAAGGTCAGGATCCTGCCAGGCTCCATGCATCACACGTCCTGCATCACACCTCCTGCATCACACGTCCTGCATCACACTTCCATGCATCACACGTCCTGCATCACACGTCCTGCATCACACGTCCTGCATCACACGTCCTGCATCACACGTCCTGCTTCACACCTCCATGCATCACACGTCCTGCAGCACACGTCCTGTATCACACACCTCCTGCATCACACGTCCTGCAGCACACGTCCTGCATCACACGTCCTGCATCACACGTCCTGCATCACACGTCCTGCATCACACACCTCCTGCGTCACACGTCCTGCACCACACGTCCTGCATCACACGTCCTGCATCACACGTCCTGCATCACACCTCCTGCACCACACGTCCTGCAGCACACGTCCTGCACCACACGTCCTGCATCACACCTCCTGCACCACACGTCCTGCAGCACACGTCCTGCATCACACGTCCTGCACCACACGTCCTGCACCACACGTCCTGCATCACACGTCCTGCATCACACACCTCCTGCGTCACACGTCCTGCATCACACCTCCTGCACCACACGTCCTGCATCACACCTCCTGCACCACACGTCCTGCATCACACGTCCTGCATCACACACCTCCTGCATCACACGTCCTGCATCACACGTCCTGCACCACACCTCCTGCATCACACGTCCTGCATCACACGTCCTGCATCACACTTCCTGCACCACACGTCCTGCATCACACGTCCTGCATCACACGTCCTGCACCACACGTCCTGCACCACACGTCCTGCAGCACACGTCCTGCAGCACACGTCCTGCATCACACCTCCTGCACCACACGTCCTGCATCACACGTCCTGCATCACACACCTCCTGCGCCACACGTCCTGCATCACACCTCCTGCACCACACGTCCTGCATCACACCTCCTGCACCACACGTCCTGCATCACACGTCCTGCATCACACACCTCCTGCATCACACGTCCTGCATCACACGTCCTGCACCACACCTCCTGCATCACACGTCCTGCATCACACGTCCTGCATCACACTTCCTGCACCACACGTCCTGCATCACACGTCCTGCATCACACGTCCTGCACCACACGTCCTGCACCACACGTCCTGCAGCACACGTCCTGCAGCACAGGTCCTGCAGCACAGGTCCTGCAGCGGGAGGCTGGAAGGTTGCAGAGAGTTTGGAGATGGTTTAGTGGTATGAAGCGAGCCATGTGAATCCTTGTGGAACTGAAAAGGTGTTTTTACAATCAAGGCTTTCTCATGGCTCAGTATGGGCTTAGCATAGCCTTGTGAAGGTGCTCGACACTCAACAACTGCAAACTCTCTGTCCTTTTCTGCGCTGCGGCCCATAAGCTGTCCTCTGGGAGATGTAAGCTATCATGTGTAATGTATACATGTATGTGTTGTGGTTGTCTGCTAACAGTAAGGTTGTGTGTGTAGATGTGAGCCCCACGGGGCAGGGTGTGGACCACCGGCAGGTGCAGAGGGACCTGGGGGAAGTGGCTGTCCAGCTCCTGGAGCCTGTGATGCTGACGCCTGCTAGCGTGCACGTCACCTGGACGGTGAGGATCTGGAACCCTGCCTCCTTACCCTCTCCACTGGACTCCTCATCCTGTTTTTACTCACCCCCCTCTTCCCCTCTCCCCCCCCAGGTGGACCGCCCGTCTCAGTACCTGCAGGGGTACCGGCTGCTGTACCGGGCGGGGGGTGGGACATGGCAGCTCCAGGATGTCAAGTCTCCGTCAGAGCGCAGTGCCGTCATCTCAGACCTGCTGAGGGGGACCGAGTACCACATCAAGATACGGCCGTACTTTGACGAGTTCCAGGGCAAGGACAGCAGACTGCTGCTGGTCCGCACCCCGGAGGAAGGTAGGAGGGCTGGGGCTGGGGCTGGGGCTGGGGCTGGGGCTGGAGAATTTGGAGGAAGTATGGCTATTTATAGCGGACCTCTTGGTTTTAGATATGGGGTCAAGGCTGTGCGTTTAGGAGCTTGAATGTGCGGGCTGATTGCTGGCTGTCTTCAGAAACCTCCAGATACCAGCTGCCTGGTAATCAGGTCTTCAAGCTCTTATCGCTCAGATTGTCGAGGACTCACACCCTCCACTCATGATGCCAAGTTCATCACAAGTCAGCAGAATCCATAAGTCGTCCTGTTGAGGGACGGTGCTGTAGCAGCCAGGATCTCTAACTCCTCCTCCTCCTGCTGCTGCAACAGCCAGGATCTCTAACTCCTCCTCCTGCTGTAGCAGCCAGGATCTCTAACTCCTCCTCCTCCTGCTGCAGCAGCCAGGATCTCTAACTCCTCCTCCTGCTGTAGCAGCCAGGATCTCTAACTCCTCCTCCTCCTGCTGCAGCAGCCAGGATCTCTAACTCCTCCTGCAGCAGCAGCCAGGATCTCTAACTCCTCCTCCTCCTCCTCCTGCAGCAGTACCCAGTTCCCCTCCCAGAGCCGTCACCGTGGCAACCGTCAAGATCAGCAACGTGTCCAGCATCAGCGTGTCGTGGGAACCTCCGCTGACGACCTCACAGGAGGGAGCCGTCCTGGAGTACAGGGTGAGACAGGACCCGGGGGGGGAGACAGGCTGTCAGGGGGGAAGACAGGCTGTCAGGGGGGGAGACAGGTTGTCAGGGGGGAGACAGGCTGTCAGGGGGGGAGACAGGTTGTCAGGGGGGGAGACAGGCTGTCAGGGGGGAGACAGGCTGTCAGGGGGGAGACAGGTTGTCAGGGGGGAGACAGGCTGTCAGTGTTATCTACCTGAGATCCTCCAGCTCTCCTCTTAGTCTGGTACTGTCCCACAGGTGTGGTGTGTGGGCGTCGCCAGCGACAACCAGACCCGTTACCACATCAACCGTACGGTGGAGGGCAGCGTGGCGTCCACGGTGCTGCAGGGCCTGCTGCCGGGGGTGCTGTACCAGGTGGAGGTGGCAGCTGTCACCAGCGCTGGCATGGGCACACACAGCCCTGCAGTGTCCGTCCTCATCAGTAAGTCTCCACGGCGACCAGGTAGCTGAATAATTAACACCTCAGCATAGATGAGGAGGGATTGGATCCATTCCAGTTTGGATATGAACCTTTACATTTAAAACTGCAAAGTCAAATATTTGAACGTAGTTAAAACACGTTTTTCTACCTTCGCCTTCTACCTTTTTTAATCATTCTTCATCTCCCTCTCCTCTCCCCCCCCCCCCCTCCCCCTCCCCCTCCCCCCCAGAGCTTCCAGCAGAGCAGCCCCAGGCGTCGGGGGAGGAGGGGGGGGGAGGAGGGGGAGATGAGAGTGTGAGTCTTTCTGAGCAGATCACAGATGTGGTGAAGCAGCCTGCGTTCATCGCGGGGATCGGGGGAGCGTGCTGGGCCATCCTGATGGGCTTCAGCGTGTGGATCTACTGCCGCCGCAAGAAGAGGAAGGAGCTCAGTCACTACACAGCCTCCTTCAATTACACCCCCGCAGGTACACAACCACACCACTACACCACCTTCAATTACACCCCTGCATATACACAACCACACCACTACACCACCTTCAATTACACCCCTGCATATACACAACCACACCACTACACCACCTTCAATTACACCCCTGCATATACACCACTACACACAAATATTTTGGGTTTTCAATTTTTTTTTATAATGTTCACTTTTCCGGTCTTTTCCTAGTTGGTTTTCCACATGTAGAGACATCCGGACTTAATGGAAGGTAAAGAAAGTCATAGTAGTATTAGAGGTTATGGAAATATAAAATATGAATATTATTTAAAACTGTTGTCCTGGAGTCTCGTTGACGTGTGTGTGTGTGTGGTCAGGCCGGGTGTGTTGGGCGGCTCCATGGGGAACTACCCCTGGCTGGCCGACTCCTGGCCCACCACCAACCTGGTGCATTCTGGGAAGGAGACCAGCTGCTGCACGGCCAAGCACGAGACGGCAGAGAGATACTACAACGGTGAGTCCTGCCTGGGGTCACGACCCCTCTCCTCCTGGGGCACGACCCCTCTGCTTCTGGGGTCACGACCCCTCTGCTCCTGGGGTCACGACCCCTCTGCTCCTGGAGTCACGACCCCTCTGCTCCTGGGGTCACGACCCCTCTGCTCCTGGAGTCACGACCCCTCTGCTCCTGGAGTCACGACCCCTCTGCTCCTGGGGTCATGACCCCTCTGCTCCTGGGTGCTCTGGTGACCAGGAGGGGCTGCCACCTGACTAAGATAATCACAAAGTTTGACAAACAATTTTTTTTATTAAGGTGGTAAAACTAATCCAGAAATAATAACCGTCTGTTCCCTGTCCTCCCCTTGACCCTAAACTGTGTCCATCCAGAGGTGGGCATCTCTAACTACCTGAGCCAGACTGAGAGGTTCAGCACAGGGGAGTCTGCAGAAGGCCCCATCTACAGCACCATCGACCCCACCAGCTTCACCTGCCCCTACTCCCCTCACACCACCCCCTACGCCAGCACCCCTGTCCTGCCCCCCACCCCCCAGGACCCCCACAGCCCCGACCAGGAGGGGGGCCACTGGCCCACCCAGCCAGGGCCCTCGGGGGCCCAGTACGCCCTGCCGGAGCGATGCCGACCAGAGAGCGGTAACAACCTGAAACTGCTACTTAACAATAACCACTTGTTGATTTAGGGTTCTGGTTAGATTTCAGATCAGATTTCTCAATTTCAGTCAAGTAAACTGAAATTGAGTAACTACATCTCAGATACCAGGCATAGTGAACAAAGATGTATACTACAGTCTGAAGTAATGAAGTATCACTAAACAGGAGTAGGACATCTCCTCAGGAGGTGTTCTGTCTGCTGTGTGTAAGGCTTGGTTGTGTTTCCTGGACAGCAGGCAGGGCCAAGCAGAAGTCTCTGGGCCTGGCTGTGAAGACGCCCTCTCTGAGCTGGACTGAAGCTCCACTGCCCTCCCCCAAGGAGCACCCTAACCTGCAGGAGGAGGAGGACATGGAGCTGGGGTGAAGACGCTCTCTCACACACACACACACGCTCTCACACACGCTCTCACACACACACATGCTCTCACACACACACACGCACGCTCTCACACACACACACACACGCACGCTCTCACACACACAGACACACTCTCTCACACACACACATGCTCTTTCACACATACATATTCTGACCCTAACACCCACTGAAAATCACACACACAAGCACACCATCCCCTGTGTGCCTCCAAGGCCAATCCAGCATTCAGTCTAATTGGTGGGCGAGTGTTGAGTTATATCTCTGTAACTGTGTCCACTCTGTGTGGGCGGGTGTACTGAAGCTGCCACATTAAGAGCCATGTGCCTCCAACCATCTCTGACAACTTAATTACGCTGGCCCAGCAACACAGTTAGCCACTGGAACGCTTTCTCCAACCTTGTTCCCTCGGTGCCCTCTGTGCTAACACAATTAGCCTCGGTTAGCTTCTCATGTTCTCCCATCCTGGCCCCAGAGCTGGATTCTGGCCTCCCCAGCTCTCTCACGTACGGCCCCCCGCCCTCCGCCCCCCGCTCACCCTCCAGCGCGGGCGGAGTTTGGAGATGAGGGAGATAAATGAGGTAACCTTTGAGTCGACCCAGGGGCAACCTGAGAAGAGAGTTATGAGGTTAGCTTGCAGGCTAGAGAGTCAACTACATGGACACACACACACAAACACAGGTGATTTCAATTCCCTCAGTCTATCACACACACACACCACACACTCACCCACCTTTGACTCTAAAATGAACAAATGAATAAACAGCTCATCCCCTAGAGTCAGAGTTCCAGTGTGGCCTCTTCTGGACAGGGTTAGCCCCCTCGTCAGTTTACTAACCAACCAATCGCTTGCCCTCCTCCACCCTGACTCCCCCTCTTATCCACCCTGCCTCCCCCACCTCCCTCCCCCTTTCCTCCCTCCCACCCCCCTCCCCCTCTCCTCCCCCCTGCCTCCCCCTACCCCCCTCCCCCTCTCTTTCCTCCCCCCCACCCCCCACACCCTCTCTTTCCTCCCCCTCTCCTCCCCCCTGCCCCCCCAGGTCTGATGAGGGGGAGTGGTGCCCCCCCCTCCCTGAGAGGACCTACCTGCTGGAAGGCTGTGAGGACTCCTCTCTGCCCAGGGGGGCCCCCTCATCCCCCGCCCCCTCCTACAGCCTCCAGTCCACCGCCTCGCTCACGCCTTCCCCCCGCGACCAGCCCCACCTCCCCCACGACCCTCCCCAGGAACCCCCCCACCTCTCCAGGTACGCCCCACCACCACCTCCTAACTACACCTCACTTCCTCTCTTCATTTGTTTATCGTTGATTTGATGGATAGAACAGGTTTTGATCTATGTGAAATTATATCTGAATGTTTAAAAACTGTATAGTGGTATCATTATAATTCAATCTTTATATATATATATACAGTCAATTTTGCATCATGAAAGGATGAATTCATTAATTCAGAACACCTAAAAAAGTGTTTGATTTCAGTCTTGTAGTTTTTTCCCCTAAGCAACAGGATGTGGTGTAACCAGGATGTTGTTTGTCCAGGAGGTTGCCGTGTGGCCCGGTTGCCGTACCACGGGCCCCCAGCCCCCCCCTCTCCCAGTCCCACCCCGACCTCTCCACCTCGAACACGCCCCCTCGTCATGGCTCCGCCCACCGCAGGGACCTCAGCCAGGGGGCAACGCTGAGCACAGACAACATCAGCTGTACAGGTCTAAGCCTCACACACACACTCACACACACTCACACACACACACACTCACACACACACACACACACACACTCACACACACACACACTCACACACACACACACTCACACACACACTCACACACTCACACACACACTCAGACACACTCACACACACACACACACACACACACACTCAGACAACATCAGCTCCACAAGGCCAGCTGATTATAACGTGTGGTTCCCTGCCCTCCAGGCCGAGCATGCGCCTTCCCAGAAGACACCACACACACTCCACCCGGACAGAGAGACAACACACACACTCCGCCCGGACAGAGAGACAACACACACACTCCGCCCGGACAGAGAGACAACACACACACTCCGCCCGGACAGAAAGCCCGCGTGAAAAAGAAGGCTTCCAAGAGTGGAAGTTACAGGAGGGATTTACAAGGAGGTAAGAGAGAGTGTGTGTGTGTCTGTGTGTGCTGGATTAGTTATGTAAACGTGCAGTAGAGAGAATGTAGAACCTGAATGTATTGACTCAGCAGCAGTAAATGCCTCTGTAGCAGTCAGTCAGCATGTGTAGCTTCATGTTTCATGCGTGAACTTGAATCATCTTTGGACTGACATCTTTCCTGTCCCCCCTCCCCCCCAGACCTACCGCCCCCCCCAGAGCCCCCCCCTGAGGCCCAGGCAGGGGGGGCCGGGGGTCCCCTAGCCTCCCTGGAGAGGAGAGAACACAGCCTCCTCAGGAAGGGACAGAGAGACCAGGAGGGTGAGGACAACACACACACACACGTCTTGTCTATCTATCCTTGTGGGGACTCCGAATTCAGTCCCATAAAAAATCCAGTTTTCCCTAACCTTAACCCCAACCTTAAACCTAACTCTAGCTCCAACCCTTTAATCTGGTTGCATACTGCAACCTCTTGTTCTGTGACAAATGCTCTAACCACTGAGCTGCCAGGCAGGTTTCTAACCTGTGTGTCCCCTCAGAGGAGGAGGTGTGTGGGAGGGCCACCCAGGGGGGCCGGGGCCCCGCCTCCAGCTGTTCCAACACAGGAAGCTGCTCGTCCAAGGGCTCCAGCGGCTCCCGGGGGCCCAGGAGACGAACCCAGGTGAGGGGGGAGGGGCCTAGGAGACAAACCCAGGTGAGGGGGGGGGGGAGAGGGGGGCAGGAGACGAACCCAGGTGAGGGGGGAGGGGCCTAGGAGACAAACCCAGGTGAGGGGGGAGGGGGGAGGGGGACCAGGAGACGAACCCAGGTGAGGGGGGAGGGGGACCAGGAGACGAACCCAGGTGAGGGGGGAGGGCGGAGGGAGGGGGGAGGGGGGGCTTTTGCCATACCCAGAACACGCTAGTATCATTCATGCAGATATCAATCATGTTGGAGACGAGGAAATGCTGACAGGAGGAAAATGACTGGACCTGTCATGTGCATGTGGAGGTTTGATTTAGAAATAGAATGTGTCTACTTCATAACTCCCTCTCCATAAAACCCACATGCAAGCCCTCATCTACACACACATAAACACTTACACACACACACCTACACACTCTCACACGCACACACATCAGCACACACCTCCACATTCACACACACACACACACACACGAGTGCAATCAAGCTTGCAGCAGTCGATGCACTTTGACGTACATGAATTCAAACACACAAACAGATGCACTCCATTTAGCCCCTCAGAGCCCTCTTCAGAGCCGGGCGGCCTGTCTGCCTCACAGGCGGCCACTCTCCTGCCTCTGTCTGCCTCACAGGCGGCCACTCTCCTGCCTCTGTGTGCCTCACAGGCGGCCACTCTCCTGCCTCTGTAGGGCTCAGAGGAGAGCTGCTCTCTGTGGGAGCCCTGTTTGAAGTGGGCTCCCTACAAGGCACTTGCCGCAGCAGTGAAAAGGCCTTTCTAAGTTGGAGCCAGCTGTGTAGGGTGCTCTTCAGCCCACACGCTCCCCACAGCTCCACCCCCTGACATGTGTTCAGTATCCACCTACTGGAGGAGGACTACTTAGGCATTTAGTCTGATAAACGCTTTTGGTGTTTGTGAATGCTGCTGTCACACAGTTCTATCGTAAAGAGAAATAGGGTGGCATGGATTCATCAGGACTGGGAGGTCTGGACTCTGGTCTTCATGTCATGAGTCATTTCCACTCAACGGCCGAATCTCTGTCGCTTTCTTCACAGGACATGAGATAAGGGGAGACGAAAGATGTTTTGTAGAAAAAAACACCTTCGCCACTTGATGCTCCGTCAATGCCTGTCGCTCTGCCGCTGAAGCTAGAAGAGGAGAGATTTTCAGGAGGAATATTTACCTGCAGCAAGCGAAGCGGCAAGCCTTTCTCTTCTTTTCGATATTATTGCGATTATTTATGACTCATCCCAAACCTCATGTGTACATATCCATCTCTGTGCTGTTTCTACGTGGGTTCTGCATACAAGGAAAGAAAAGTATATTGTATTTATAAAAGAAAAAAAAACACAAAACAAATAAATGTAAAAAGTGTCTATTACTACGAAAACATTTCATGTCTTGAATGTGCCAACCTCATAATTATTATTTTTTTGTAGAAAATGTAAACCTTGCACTCTCGTGTTGTTATGGCGAGCAACAGAAAACATGAAGCACAATGTGTGTGTGTGTGTGAGTGTGAGTGTGAAAGGAACCACACGTGGGTCTGCTCCCCTCTGGTGTGTGTGAGTGTGTGTGTGTGTGTGTGAGTGTGTGTGTGTGTGTGTGAAAGGAACCACACGTGGGTCTGCTCCCCTCTGGTGTGTGTGAGTGTGTGTGTGTGAGTGTGTGTGTGTGTAAGGAACCACACGTGGGTCTGCTCCCCTCTGGTGTGTGTGAGTGTGTGTGTGTGTGTGTGTGTGTGAGTGTGTGTGTGTGTGTGTAAGGAACCACACGTGGGTCTGCTCCCCTCTGGTGTGTGTGAGTGTGTGTGAGTGTGTGTGTGTGTGTGTGTGTAAGGAACCACACGTGGGTCTGCTCCCCTCTGGTGTGTGTGAGTGTTTGTGAGTGTGTGTGTGTGAGTGTGTGTGTGTGTGTAAGGAACCACACGTGGGTCTGCTCCCCTCTGGTGTGTGTGAGTGTGTGTGAGTGTGTGTGTGTGAGTGTGTGTGTGTGTAAGGAACCACACGTGGGTCTGCTCCCCTCTGGTGTGTGTGAGTGTGTGTGTGTGTGTGTGTGTGTGTGAGTGTGTGTGTGTGTGTGTAAGGAACCACACGTGGGTCTGCTCCCCTCTGGTGTGTGTGAGTGTGTGTGTGTGTGTGTGTGTGTGTGTGAGTGTGTGTGTGTGTGTGTAAGGAACCACACGTGGGTCTGCTCCCCTCTGGTGTGTGTGTGTGAGTGTGTGTGTGTGAGTGTGTGTGTGTAAGGAACCACACGTGGGTCTGCTCCCCTCTGGTCCTGGAGCATTTTCATTATTTACTGATTTCTCTGTTTTTGTACGCTTGTTGTGAACCGACGGACAGTTGTTGTAAAAGATTGTAACCCTGTCTCTTCCTGAAGGGTTGTTGCTGCGATGAACTTGCGTACTGTATTCAGTTCAAAAAACCAAAATGACCTGTTCTGTGGACTAACTTTTTGGTAGTCTTGTTGTTTTGTACAAATCAATAAAATACATTTGTTGAAATACAAACAGCCATTTTTGTAGCCATTGTAGTTCTCTGTAGCCCAACTGACTTTGTTTCACAGAGAATCCCAGGAAGACGGTGAGTTTCCTTGAACTTTGAACTTGAAAAGATCTGCACGTTTGACCTTTCTAACAAACTTGGAGTGGAAACATCCCTTCAAGCATGGCAGAGCTTCTCACCAGGTGAACTTAAAAGATCCACAGTTGAACTGATGTCGTGTTCTCTTCTTTGACTCATTTTTTCTGTCGGCGCTGCAGACTGTTCACAGCTTGTTCCACATGGTCGGCCCTGCACAGACAGGCATGAAATTGCCAGTGTGGGGACCCTTTGCCCAAAGCTCTGAGAGCAAAAGAAATATAGAAATAAAAAAACAATCTTTCTCTCTGTCCACCTGAGACATGGCACACACTAACCCTGGGGTGACAAACACACACACACACACACACACACACAAACTACATCTAGATAAACACAGATCTGTCCTTAACACACACACTCCTAGTCATGATGAGGCCTCCCTCCTCCCCCTCCTCCTCCTCCCCCTCCTCCTCCCCCTCCTCCTCCTCCTCCTCCTCCTCCTCCTCCTCCTCCTCCTCCCACACTCCCACCCTGACAGGACCAGGTCTCATCCTGATTCAGATGACAGATTTACTCTTGACGTAAACATTTACGTGTTTAGACGAGAAGATCAGAGTAACCAACTTCTGTTTAGCTTGGATTGTCTCTAACTCACATTAAACTGTTTTCGTCTTTGACAAATCAGCCTTTTAATATCTTTCCCTCAGCCAACATCATGACTCTTTGTCTAAAAGAACTCTTTAACTCGTACGTCAGTTATTCCAAGCGTGCAGTAGCTGAACGATGTAAAAAGTGCAACATGAGACATGATTTAGGCAGTATTCTCATAAAGTACGCTCTGTGGTTACACTTGCATAGTGTAGCTGCACTATGCACACTTTACACCACATCACAGGCGTTAAAGGACAATGCTGTATGTATAATAATATAAACTTTCTAGAGTCAAGCATTTAATGTCGTCGTAATGTCAATCCATCTAATTTGAATCAACTTCTTTACCCCCTCTCCCCCACACCCTCAAGCCCCCTGCCCCCTCCTGGCCCCCCCTCTTGGCCCCCCCTCCTGGCCCCCCCTCTTGGCCCTCTTTACCCCATAAATCACAGAGCTCATTTATTAGGCCAGTGTCAGGACCGAACCGCCCACAAGGGCAGGAGAGAGAAAGGAGAGAGAGAGAGAGAGAGAGGAGAGAGAGAGAGAGAGAGAGAGGAGAGGACGTTCTGAGGTGAAAAGAAAAGAAGCAGGAGAGAAATGGAGGGGGGGGGGGGGGAAGAGGAGGGGGGGTGACAGAGGGGAGGGATATTAAGACCCCCGTCCCATTCCAAACTGCCACACTCCAATTTCCATGTTAATTGCTCCGTGGCGGAGAGAGATGGATGCGTGTGTGTCGTCCCAGACGGACTGTGAAGCTGCTCCTGGCTCTGTGGGGAGCAGGACCGCAGCCTGCCGGCCAGCTCAGCCCAGCACAGAGGAGGCGGAACAGCACATGTGGACATTTACACCTGAATTCAACCTAAAAAGCGACTTTGATAGTGGCTTTGTCACCGTGTCACACGAAACAGACAGTCGGCTGTAGAACAAAGACCTCCACCCACATTGTTGTCAAAGGAGGGGTAGGGTTAGTGGAGCAGAAGATGAGATGAACAGAAGATTCAGAGAGAGAGAGAGACAGAGAGACAGAGAGGGGTGTGTGTGAGGGACCAGACCAGGGAGACTGTCCCTGCTCAGCTCTGGGTCAACAGAGGGCCGACTCCCAGGGGCCCAGGCTGTCATCACACACCCAGGGATCTGGGGCAGGGGGGTGTGTGTGTCCCCGTGTGTGTCCCCCCGTGTGTGTAAGAGAAAATGATGGTCAGTGTGTAGGCAGCGTCTTCACTGTGTGTGAGAGAGAGTGTTGAGGGGAGTTAGCGAGTGCTCACTGACAGACAGGGCAGCAGGGTAAGGACTTCCCACGTAGGACAAATTGATTTCCACCTAAATAAACGATTGCCACTTTTGACATGTGAGCTGCCAGCAATTTTGACAGTTGAAGTATTGCTGCTGACCAGCCTGTGGAGGTGTGTGTGTGTGTTGGGACACAGGGCCTCTGTGGAAAATCTGTGCTGTCCAGATAGACACATCCTCTCCTCTATCAATGTAGTTCCTTTGTGTTCTGGATGAGTAGGGTGTGCACATCAATGTATTTGAGTGCTTATGTGTAAATCTGTGTGTGTGTGAGAGAGAGCTTATGTGTGTGTGTCTGTCTGTGTGTGTGTGTGTGTGTGTGTGTGAGAGAGAGCTTATGGGTGTGTGTGTCTGTCTGTGTGTGTGTGTGTGCGTGTGTGTGTGAGAGAGCTTATGTGTGTGTGTCTGTCTGTGTGTGTGTGTGTGTGTGTGTGTGTGTGTGTGTGAGAGAGAGCTTATGGGTGTGTGTGTGTGTGTGTGTGTGTGCGTGTGTGTGTGAGAGAGCTTATGTGTGTGTGTACACAACACAAGACAGTGGCTGGTTTGGTAGCTTGTGGAGACCAGCATATGGTCACTGAGACGAAGCCAGAAGAAAAATAATCCCTTTGGTCATCCAGTCTAGAACACACACACACAGACACACACACACAGACAGACACACAGACTTGTTCAATATTGTTTGGATTTGTTTGAGGTCAGGATGTAATAACTTCAGCGGGGGGAGAAGTGCCCTTTGACCCGCAGGTAGGTGAGGTCCAGACCACAGAACTGAAGGGGGGTTGGAGAAATGGTAGGTTATGTAGTTTATTCAGAGATTATCATTTCTTTTAAGCTCTTTTAAATCAACATTTTTATGATCTTCTTTCGTGTTTTCTTGTTCATCCTATTAATGTATCGTGACTTTTCTCTGTCGTCAGAAATCTGAGGCTCTTGATGAAACGGTAAGGATTTCTCTTGGTCTCTTTAAGTGGTTTTGAGCGAGAGCGTTGTGTTGTGTTCCAGGAGAGGCCTGCTGAAGCTCAGCTCTCAGTCCTCCTGAGAGGGTTCAACTACGATCTCAAACAACAAGCAAACATATACAACATGTCAGGTTCCAACAAAATTCTACCAAAAACGATACAAAAAAAAAAGTCAAAATATTGTAATTTTGAATGAACCATCTGCAAACATCAAAGACATGCAACATATCTGACTTGTTTGATTTATTATTAAGGCATCAAGACAAGACATTGGGTTAATTAAGCATCGAATATAAACATTTAGTCAGGTAGTGTTTGTTGAGACAATAATTAGTTCAGTACTACTGAACCTATTCTTACAGTCTTTATAAAAGGTAAACATCTAATTACAGCAGAATTTAACAACAGAGAGGATACAAATCAATGGGAAACAAATGTAAAATGCAGAGCTAGTTTCATAGTATGACTGTTCTCTTTAGTTTCAAATCAGTGGGGAAGATCTTTTAGATATCCAACCACTCCTCTATGTGGGCTAGTTTACGTATAAACTGAGAATGGACCCGACGTGTAAAGGCAAGTAACAAGTAACATCCCAAAAAATACAAATGATCTACTTAAGTTTTCTAGATTAAAAAGTTGTTTCAGAAAGACAAATTATGAAAAAAAGATGGGTTGAAAAGTCACAGTGTTCGTGGTTCATTAAATAAATCTGTCAAATATGTACAAACTATTGCAATTAATCAGTAAAGGTCTGTATAGATTTGCTCTGGCGATATAATAGGACCAATCCATTCATGAAAGCACCTGTGTTGACAATGCAGATCATTAGCTCTTCCTA
>NC_061079.1:484153-552869 GCF_021917145.1 Hypomesus transpacificus
AGGTTAGCATTTAGCATTTACTCCTTTGCATTCTTTACATTTCTTACTCTAGTTGTTATCCTTATGTTGGTGTGAATGGTTGTGCCATCTCTGGCACAACCATTTCCTCTGGTATTAACAAAGTTGTATCTTCTGTTTAAAAGGCTGTGATGACGTGATGATGTGATGAGTCAGGAGAGAAGTTACCTCTCCACCCTGGGCCTCAGCTCCAGGTACCGGGTCACTTCCTGTGAGCTCTCGAGGACTTCCTGCTGCTCCGGGAAGGGCAGTATGAGGGGGAGGGGCAGTTGGAGGACAGCATGCTGTAGGAGGGGCAGCCGGTGGAGGTGGAGGGGGCCTGACCCGAGGCAGCACAGGTGGACTGCAGGGACACCAGGTCTACTGTCAGCCTGGTGGAGCGGCTGGACCTGGGGGGGGGGCAGGACACTCACGTTAGCAGAGGAACTACCACTAAGGTGAGCAACACTGATCCCACTGAGGCTGTGTGTGTGTGTGTCTTACCCCTCCTCAGAGCTGAGGCTGTGTGTGTGTGTCTTACCCCTCCTCAGAGCTGAGGCTGGGGGTGTGTGTCTTACCCCTCCTCAGAGCTGAGACTGTGTGTGTGTGTCTTACCCCTCCTCAGAGCTGAGGCTGGGGGTGTGTGTCTTGCCCCTCCTCAGAGCTGAGACTGTGTGTGTGTGTCTTACCCCTCCTCAGAGCTGAGGCTGGGGGTGTGTGTGTGTGTCTTACCCCTCCTCAGAGCTGAGGCTGGGGGTGTGTGTGTGTGTCTTACCCCTCCTCAGAGCTGAGGCTGGGGGTGTGTGTGTGTGTCTTACCCCTCCTCAGAGCTGAGGCTGGGGGTGTGTGTGTGTGTCTTACCCCTCCTCAGAGCTGAGGCTGTGTGTGTGTGTCTTACCCCTCCTCAGAGCTGAGGCTGGGGGTGTGTGTGTGTGTCTTACCCCTCCTCAGAGCTGAGGCTGGGGGGGGGGGTGTGTGTGTGTGTGTCTTACCCCTCCTCAGAGCTGAGGCTGGGGGTGTGTGTGTGTGTCTTACCCCTCCTCAGAGCTGAGGCTGGGGGTGTGTGTGTGTGTCTTACCCCTCCTCAGAGCTGAGGCTGGGGGTGTGTGTGTGTGTCTTACCCCTCCTCAGAGCTGAGACTGGGGGTGTGTGTGTGTGTCTTACCCCTCCTCAGAGCTGAGGCTGGGGGTGTGTGTGTGTGTCTTACCCCTCCTCAGAGCTGAGGCTGGGGGTGTGTGTGTGTGTGTGTCTTACCCCTCCTCAGAGCTGAGGCTGGGGGTGTGTGTGTGTGTCTTACCCCTCCTCAGAGCTGAGGCTGGGGGTGTGTGTGTGTGTGTGTCTTACCCCTCCTCAGAGCTGAGGCTGGATGTGTGTGTGTGTGTCTTACCCCTCCTCAGAGCTGAGGCTGGGGGTGTGTGTGTGTGTCTTACCCCTCCTCAGAGCTGAGGCTGGGGGTGTGTGTGTGTGTCTTACCCCTCCTCAGAGCTGAGGCTGGGGGTGTGTGTGTGTGTCTTACCCCTCCTCAGAGCTGAGGCTGGGGGTGTGTGTGTGTGTCTTACCCCTCCTCAGAGCTGAGACTGGGGGTGTGTGTGTGTGTCTTACCCCTCCTCAGAGCTGAGGCTGGGGGTGTGTGTGTGTGTCTTACCCCTCCTCAGAGCTGAGGCTGGGGGTGTGTGTGTGTGTCTTACCCCTCCTCAGAGCTGAGGCTGGGGGTGTGTGTGTGTGTCTTACCCCTCCTCAGAGCTGAGGCTGGGGGTGTGTGTGTGTGTCTTACCCCTCCTCAGAGCTGAGGCTGGGGGTGTGTGTGTGTGTCTTACCCCTCCTCAGAGCTGAGGCTGGGGGTGTGTGTGTGTGTCTTACCCCCCCTCAGAGCTGAGGCTGGGGGTGTGTGTGTGTGTCTTACCCCTCCTCAGAGCTGAGGCTGGGGGTGTCGGTGGTGTCGTCCACGGGCAGTGGGGGGGGTCTGGGTAGCAGGTCCACCAGCTGCAGGGAGGTGGAGTAGTGGAGGAGACGGGGAGACAGGCTGGGGTCCCCCTCACACACACCTGGACAAACACACATCACACACAGACAGATATTATACTTTTTACCAACCTATTGAACAAATGAACAAAGCTTCCATGGTGATAAGGTGACTGCACCTGACTGCTTGTGGCCCAGTCTGTGTTTGTAGGCCTGAGACACGTTCCTGACAGCCAGGCCTCTAGAGGGCGCCAGAGGGGCGCTCTTCACCGCATGCAGCTCTGGGAAGGACACACACACAGCCACCTGTCACTTCCTCTCACAACCTGACTTCCTGTCACAACCTGACTTCCTGTCACAACCTGACTTCCTGTCACAACCGGTCACACATCATCAGATATCTGCTGTCGGAAGGTGAGAAAAAGCATCACAGACTAAAATCCTCAGTTAAACTCCTTTGTGTTGTCCTGGTTTTCCTGGAAGACCAGAAGACATTCTGGTCTTCATTTTTATTTATGTTTCAAAAGGTGAATGATAAGAAAAAATCTTAGAAAATTGAACAAAAGTTTGAAAATATATTTGAGTAATGTCTTTTTAAATATGAGTGCCTGTCCATCTATTTGTGTGAATGATGTGTGTACTTTTGCCATCTCTGATTATCATTGTTCTCCCCTTACCTCGTTTGTTGTTCTTCTCCCATGAGTCCTTGTGAACGCCCATCCTGGGCTGAGACGGCAGGGCCTGTTTCCAGGGCAACGCCTGCCCCTCCTCCCGCAGGGTTGTCTTGGCGACCGCCTGTGAGATCCTCAGCGTCTCCCCCTGCAGGCTGCAGCGCGGCATCCTGGGACAGCGGGCGGGGCTGTGGAAGGTCTTCAGGCCGCCCCCCGTCAGGTCCACGTAGAAGGTGCCGTACACGCCACAGCTGTCGGGCACCATGGGGACAGCCCCGCCCTGGCTGCAGGGATCCTTCCTGGTCGCCGTGGGCAACGCTGGAGGAGAAGGCGGATGTTAGATCGCTGCGACAACCAAGAGGGAATGACAACAAACAAGGTCAGTGTGATGGAACACAGTCATGATGTGGGGGTGGAGGGGGGGTGGAAGGGGGTGTAGGGGGGGTGGAAGGGGGTGGACGGTGGAGGGCTCACTGGTCTTCCTGAAGCCCGGGGTCTCCTGGCTCTGGACCCAGGGGCCCGGGGCCTGGTCGTTCCGCTGGGCCTGGCGCCACGCCCCGGAGATCCACGGAGAGTCGGGAGCTGCCATCCTGAAACCATGAAGAGGAGCGCAGAAACACTGATAACCAGAAACACCCTGAGAAGCAGAAACACCCTGAGAAGCAGAAACACCCTGAGAACCAGAAACACCCTGAGAACCAGAAACACACTGAGAAGCAGAAACACACTGAGAACCAGAAACACCCTGAGAACCAGAAACACACTGAGAAGCAGAAACACACTGAGAACCAGAAACACCCTGAGAACCAGAAACACACTGAGAAGCAGAAACACACTTAGAAGCCCCCCCCTCTCAAGCTCTCTCACCAACCTGTGTTTGATGATGAGGTCCTCACTGGCCAGTCTGAACAGACCTGGGGAGAAACGTGTGTTTGGACGTGAGCAGAGATTGGACTGGGTGGGTATCAGTGAGGCCTGGGCTGAGACAATATATCTGTTGTCCGTCACGTTTGACCTGTAGTTACACAGTCCCCCCCCCTCCTCTGACCTTCAGCGTTGCCATGGCGGTGGGCCAAGCGTTCTGGGCGGCGGTGGCGACGGTAGAGGCAGACGGCCGTCACCATGAGAACACACCAAAGGATGGCGCCAGCGCTGCCGATGAACACAGGGTCCCCAAGCACAGCCAGGACCTCCTCCCCCCCTCCTCCTGCTGGGGCCCCCGCAGAGCCTGGGGGCTGGGAGTCTGGGGGGGAGGGGGGAGTGTAAAGGGTGGGTGGAGTGAAAGAAAGAGTAAGAGAGAGAGACAGAGAGAGACAGAGAGAGACAGAGAGAGACAGAGAGAGACAGAGAGAGACAGAGAGAGACAGAGAGAGACAGACATAGACAGAGAGAGACAGAGAGAGACAGAGAAAGGTAAGGTCTTGAGGTATTCACAAGAGGACCAGACAGATCATACGAATGCTGTTGTGTTTCCCGGCGTGTCTCTGACCTATGCTCAGCCTGTAGGGCTCCGTGCGCAGGCCCACCCCGGCCCCGTTGAGGGCAGCCAGGCTGACCAGGTACTGCAGCCCCCCCTGGAGCCCAGGCAGGTCCAGGCTGTGCTGCCCTCCGTCCACCGTCCAGTTCAGCACCTGCTCAGCCTGCACGCACCACACCTGGAGGCAAGCACAGTCCGTCAACCAGGTGAGGGCTGTTACTCAACACTGACTGACTCAGTCCGTCACCTCAGGTGTTTTACCTGGTAGCCCTGGATGATGCCGTTGTGAGTGTCGTGAGGGGGGGGGTCCCAGCTGAGGTGGACCGTGTCGTTGCGGTCGGGGGTCATGGTGAGAGAGACGCGCTGGGGGGGAGCGCTGGGGGCTGGAGGAGAACAGGACATCACATCTAGCAATCGCACATCCACATTTTTCATACAAAAGCAATCAAAAGAACTGCATTTCCAAAAGACACATTTCGAGGGTCAACTTGCTGTTGGATAAAAGCATCAAAAACACACATCAAATTCTACATTTGTAAAATAATGAAATCATTCGAATAATTTGTTGAATCAGCCGGTCGAGGTGTGTTAGGTGCTGCTCCTCACCCGTCTCTGGGACCCTCAGGTGCCGGCTGTTGCTCTCCCGGCCGTACAGGCTGCTGCCGTAGGGGCGCACCTTGAACTCGTACTGGTAGCCCCTCTTCAGGGGCCCCACCTGGGCGTGGTAGGAGGGCAGCGCCACCCTCTGGGCCGCCCAGTCAGAGCTGGCAGGCAGCAGGCAGCGGTACAGCACCTCAAACCCCTCCAGGAAGTGGGGCTGGGACAGCAGGGCCTGGAGCTGGGCGCAGCAGGGGGGGAGGGGGGCGGAGCAGGGAGGAGGAGGGAGAGAGGGGGGCGGAGGGGGGTGGAGGAGGGGGGCGGAGGAAGGGGAAGAAGGGGGGGGTGGGGAGGAGGGAGGTGGAGATGTGCTGTGAGAGATGACAGGCAAACAGACAGGCAGACAGACAGACAGACCAGACAGACAGACAGGCAGGCAGACAGACTGGCACGCAGACAAGCAGACATTAACATGAGATGAAAGGTAACTGGTACCTTCCACTGCAGCAGGGTGGTGTTGGAGCCTGGGGTCTTCTCCGTCACGTTCTCCAGCACCACGCGCAGGCTGGACAGCTCCTTGTGCAGCTCCCTCTGTCTGCTGCTGGCTGCATCTGGAGGTACCAGGACCACACAGCAGGGCTGATCACATGACTACAGGGCTGATCACATGACTACAGAGCTGATCACATGACTACAGGGCTGATCACATGACTACAGAGCTGATCACATGACTACAGGGCTGATCACATGACTACAGGGCTGATCACATGACTACAGAGCTGATCACATGACTACAGGGCTGATCACATGACTACAGGGCTGATCACATGACTACAGAGCTGATCACATGACTACAGGGCTGATCACATGACTGGAGTATGCTGGAGTCTACAGCTGTGATGAAGATGTATAGCTCAGCGGTTAGAGCATTTGACTAGATCAAGAAGTTGCAGGTTCACATCCCCCCTTGATTGAAAGTTCCCCTACCCTCCACCAGAAGCTGTGCGCTGGCAGTGACCACGCCCACATCGTTGACCGCCGTGCAGGTGTACCGGCCTGCATCCTGGGACGTCACATAGTGAACCTGCAGGCTCTGGTCTGGGTTCACTAAATACCTACACACACACACACACACACACACAACAAGATATCACACAGCTACAATAAGGAAGTGGAGAAAGAATGGAGAGCAATGTTCTGGTTTGTCATCCTGTCCTGGTGAGGGTAGGTATTCCATGTTGAGCGCATGTTTGATCAGGAGGTTTTTCCGATGACAAACCATTCCAGGCTGTGTGTGGTGTGTGTGTGTGTGTGGTGTGTGTGTGTGTGTGGTGTTGGGGCATACCTGCCGTTGGGCAGCGGGCCCTGCTCTCTGCTCCACTCCACAGCAGGTGTGGGGTCTCCGCGCACCTCACAGTAAAAGTGTGCTGACTCCCCGGCCCTCACCAGCACATCCTCCGGCCCCAGGACCAGCACCGGCCGGGCTGAGGGGGAGACGAGAGGTTAGCTGGGCTCTGGGTTATCATCTGTACTATGTGACACAGTGACTAAGTGGACCTGGAGGCAGGCTGGTCTTACCGAGCACGGACAGTCGCGCTGCTCTGCTCTCACGAACCCCCACCGTGTTGGAGGCCACACACACAAACACGCCAGAGTCGTTCTTCTGGGCCGAGGTGACGATCAGCTTCCCATTCAGCTCCTAAACACCCGGAGGCAGGGAGACACAGAGGGAACAGGGTGAGCACAGCTACGGTTCAAATCCCACCCGGGGTGGGCCACCCCTGTGCATTCCTTAAGAGAAAAGCACCTGCTAAATTTAATCTGTTTCTGTTGTCCTTTTTTACAAGAAATGACCCATTCGGCCAAATAATCACATTATCCTCACTGCACAGTAGCGAGCTGTATTGGTGATGCGTAACAACCCCACATGTTGCTAATGCTGGAGCTCTTACGGTGTAGTGCTGGTCTGAGCTGTTGATGGCGACTCCGTCCTTGCGCCAGGTGACGTTGGGTTCGGGGTGCCCCACCGGGGGGCTGCATCCCAGGATGGCCACCTCCCCCACCGCCACCTCCAGATCAGCCGGCTGCATCCGGAACTCCTCCTGCAAAGCTGGACAGAGAGGCCCGATTATTACCACATCGGTATTCTTAATATGTGTTCAGAATCAGTCATTCATTAAAATACTGACTCGTTAAGGTGTATAACTATGGTTAGGCTACATGACGTGTGTAGCTCACTGGAAGAGCATTTTATAATACAGTGTCTGTATGTACCTAGGCTATTATTAGTAGCTTATGCTTTCTGTCAGCAAGGCACACTATTGTTATCTCACATAAATTGTTTTTTTAATAAAAAACTGTATTACTTAAATTACTTTCTGGAAGGTTCCGTTTCACGGTTCAGAAAATAATTTAGATTTGGTGGTAAAAGTGCCTCTAACGCTAGCTAGGTTAACTAGTTAGAGTAGCCACCAGCATACGTGACGACTCAGTAACGCTCGTTAGCAACACTGTACAGTGGCTACAGTTCAACTTCAACTAGTCTGGTGTGGAGACAGTCCGACTCAGTGACCTTTTGGTGAATGCTTGTGAATGTGTCTCTCAGGTTATTTTGCTCCGCTGCATAGCCTGCTCTAGCTACGTGTGGACCGTGGTTAGATGAGGGACCTGAGGAGCGGAGGCTACAGCCGAAACTCTGACAAGGCACTGTAGGACAAATCGACAGAACACCAGCCTCCACTAGGTGAGTGCTTTGGTGCGGTGACAGCACAGACTAGCATAGAGACTTTTGACAATGTTCATGCCGGGTACAGTAAAGTACTGTATGCTACATTAAAGCTGCTTGCCCGATACTCTAGCTGCTATATTAGTTCTGCGAACGTTGCTTCAATCGTGGTTTGACTTGGCTAGCCAGGTAGTTAGTTAGGCTTGGCTAGCTAGGCTAACCCTAACCCTATAGTCCAAGCCCAAACCAACACTACTGCTGCTCTAGCAACAGCCCAACACTGTTACCGCTGCTGTAACAAGAGAGACCGAGAGTGGCTTCTCCATGACCTCTGGGAGGGAAGACACTACAGGTCAGATCTGATTACAGCTCAGCCCAGGAATCTTGGGGTTGCGGCAGGACGACCCTGTTTGAGGAGCAAACAGAGGCTGAGGGCTCGGGTGTTAATAGCAGACTGTTTGTCCTTTAGGTAAACATTGACATTGGAAACAAACACACACACACAGACTCATACACACACTCAGTCACACTCACTTAAACACACACACACACACTCTGGGATATCTTGGACTAGTTTTCACCCTTCCAGACTCCCCCCTCACCCTCCAGACTCCCCCCTCCCCCTCCAGACCCCCCCCTCCCCCTCCAGACTCCACCCTCACCCTCCAGACTCCCCCCTCCCCCTCCAGACTCCACCCTCACCCTCCAGACTCCCCCCTCCAGACTCCCCCCTCCAGACCCCCCCCCCTCACCCTCCAGACTCCCCCCCTCACCCTCCAGACTCCCCCCTCACCCTCCAGACTCCCTACCTCCTACTAACCTGCGATGTAGAGCGAGGCGTTGCGGCTGGTCACCCTGCCCGCGCTGTTCCTTGCCACGCAGGCATACACGCCCTCCTGGGACTGGCCCCGCCTCCCCGGGACCACTCTCAGGAAGAACAGGCTGCCCTCAGACAGCACGATGGGCCGGGATTGGCTCTCCAGCTTGTCAATCTCCAGGGGCTGTCCGTTGCGCAGCCAGTGGATGGAGGGTTCGGGGCTGCCCTGGGCTCGGCAGGAGAACGTGGCGGGGCTGCCCGCCTGCACCACCACGTCAGAGGGGTTGTGCACGATACGAGGGGCCTCCTCGGCCCTCAGACGAGACCCTGGACGGGAGAAGCAGCATGGGTGTAGCTTAGTGGTTAGAGCATCTGACTGCAAGAGGTCCCAGGTTCTAATGACCCCTGTACATGGCTTGGGATAAAAGTCAGCTGTAAGAGATGCAGTGATGGGTTCCATCTGCAGTTGTGATTATTGACGATTGATTATTGATCATTGTTGTCTTGTTGCTGGACATGTGTAGTCGATATGTGTGTTAAATTAATGAGTTGAATAGAGACATTATTTTACTTGATTACTTCTGTTTAATGGGAAGAAAAGCGATGGAACTGTATCGATCTCCATGTATTAATGTGTCACTGATGTCTTAAGGAGCAACAAGCCCAGAATCCTCTAGAATGGAAACGTTTGCTTCTTCTAACACAGATTCATTCCAAACCTTCAAAAAGAAGTTTGACTGTGTTCTTAAATCGGTGTTCTTAAATAACGGTCCAGTCAAATCTGCCAAAGCGTCTAATGACAGACTGAGAGGCCCAACACCAGGCCACCAGTCTCTTCAGACCAGCTGTGAAACCTGCGTCTGAAGTGTGTGGTCTCTTTCCTGAACCTTCACCAGGCTGCACTCACCAGTAATAGTGGGGAGGGTTTTACTGTAGAAGCACCACACCCAACATGTGACCCCTACAGCAGGGTCAACTCACACACTCACAACTCACAGCTAACAACGACAAAGTAGTACTAGCTAACTGCTACCAATAAACTGTCTATTTTTAGCAGCCGGTTGGAATGTCATTGTTTAATGTGTTGGTGGGGTTGAGGGACTGTTCTCAAGGCAAGGCAAAGAAGGACTGCGGGGGGGGGGTGGGGGGGGGGGGGGGGGGTGGGGGGGGGGGCCTTGCCCTTGTTGTGTTCCTCTTAAAACATGCCTGTCAAGAATTTGAGGAAGAGGACTTTGAGAGCATGATACCATTGATCAGTTCCTTTATTTAAGTTGGTAGTTAGTACAGGCTTAGGTTCTATCATAACCATAAGCTGGTGGTGAGGAATGCAAGGGTAATGTGCGTTCCCATGTCTATACTAGAACATTCTGTGTATCATTAGCGCAGAATGAGACAATCTTGGCAACAGATGGCTTCTTTTTTTTGTCTTCATTGTTTCAGACAGAGCCCCTTCCTCTGCAGGAAGACCTGACACTTAAAAACAAAACGGACAAAACGACACCGACGACGTCCTCGGACGTGTCTGTCAACACAAGCGGTATAGACTTGAAATAAACTTCCCTAAACATGCCTTTAGATGCAAACTTTAATAAGCTTAGATAATCAGGTTTTGTTTGAGTTGGTCTGTGCAGGTGCTGTGCACATCAAGTAATAATTAAGTAATAAATAGTAGTAACTAAATATAAATCAAAATGTGACCAGAACGTTTCAAGGGATAGGACAATGGTTAGGGTAGACGCCAACCCAGTTGAATTGGTGAGATAACATGTCAAGATAAGCTCCATTCAAACGTCTACATTAGCGTGAAAGAGCAAATGGCTAGAAATATTACGAAAACATGCCCCAAATTGTTTTAATCGTTTGTCTATTAAAAATAGCATGAAACAACTTAACGACCCATTTAAAGTTACACAACATCTTACCTGCAAGGTTTCCAAGCGTCCCAAAAAAAGCCACAAGTCGAAGAATGATATTTGCCATTTGGAATGTGATTACCAATGAGCAAGAACAATCTTAATGTATCATAAGCGTATATCCAGCATATTAGTTCAATTAAGGACAAATCATTGCGCATCCCGTCTCATAGAAAACTTACAAGCACGGACTAAAGTAACCAGGTCTTCATTTCTGAAGTTCTCATCACTGTATTTAGAAATGAGATACAGTAAAGTAGCTTTCAAAAGTAACTTGAATACATTGATCCGCGCATTTAAATCCCAGAGAGTAGGCTACAGTGGTAATTAAGAGCGGTCCCTTGCGAACATAACTAGAGCAGTGAAGGTATGCCAAGCGGGAACAAAGTCAGCGCCTGCTGCACAGAATGACACTCTGTCCCCACTCGTAAACTGGGAACTGCAATCATTCATCACACGGCTGCACGCTGCTTTATCATCTACATCTGCTAATCATTACAGTCATTAAAGAAACACTGGTTTGGAAAAAAAGACTTGTATGCATATCAACTGATACGGACTGTTTTGATGTCTGCTTTTGAACGTTTCTTAAATAAAACACTTATCGAATGAAAGCGGACATCTATTTAAAGTTATTCTAAGTTCGTTTCATATTTAGCTTATATTTATATATTTATATATTTTTTTTTTTACAGACTATTTCATCACATGGGCCCTACAACAAGCCATGTGTATTTGGTAAAACTAGCTTGCTCTTTCAGTCAATTATCCTTGGTAATCTTTATAACCAAGACAACTGCATGTTTTCAGTTGAAAACAGTTGGTTGCTGCAGTTATGATGGAAAGGCAGGAAATTCAGAGGTTCCCATGCTTCAAAACAATACATGGAAATGCCATCTGATGACTTTCAATAACAGCATACCACAGCTTCGTCACTATGTAGAACCACAGATGGAGCTGTAAGTCTGGTGGCCTACTATGGAATTTACATAATTCTAAAATTACGTAATATGTGTTATGTGTGTAATATGTTATGTGTGGTTTGCTTCGATCCCTACATTATTTGCTTTAGCAATGCAAAGAATGTATTCTTAAACAACAACAAAAATGGCAACAAAAAAGCATTATTTGTTTGTCTCTTAGGATAAAAGCTCCTGCTAAAGGATGTAGTGTAAAATGTAAGAAGTTTAAGAGTATCACATAGTCTAGAGGGCAGCTGTGAGGGCCCAAGACAAACAAGCTGAGGACCTGATAGTTACTTATCCCAATGACCCAGGATCCTGTGCAAACACAGCTCCCAAAGGGGGAGAGAGCAGGACTATCTGTGGTAGTTCATTCCCTCCAAAAGAACACATCAATAATGTGTTGTTTAGCGAGCTGGCCATTGTACCGCCTCAAAAGCCCTGGCCAAGTGAGGGACGCCTGTATTGATCCAACAACTTGGGCTGGACGGCCTGGGCCTGCTTTCAGACGCAACAAAAGCAGCCTGAGAGGAAGAGGGACGTGGCTCCCACGATCTGAACACCAGGCCTCACGGGAACGGTGGTGGCCGGTCTTTGCGGAGGGATCACATATAAATGAGACTTTCATGTAACGGTCTAAAGGTTGAAAGATGTCTTGGCCATTGTGAGAGGGGTGAACGAAATGAGAGAGAACGTGACTGATGGGACGTTTGAAGCTTCTCACTGCTGTGTGTAAATCAAGTGGCTAGCGAACAGGATGGACTATAGAGCGATTGAGATCTATCAGATGAGAGACCTATTTAATCTGCAATCAATGTTGACCTTTTCTGGAGGTGATGTGGTTAAGAAAAAAATCTAAGAAAAGAATCAGTGTGATTCATCACTTCATAGGTCTGGAGGAAATTCACAAGTTAAATACATGACTACTCAAAAGCCTTTTTTGAATTACTAGACTTTAAGTGAATTACGAACTCAAGTTAAAATGACCAAAACAACCAAATAAAGAATTCTTATTATGTGACAACAAACACTCAACTAAATGTAATAAAATGACAAATATGCAGCAACAAGAGTCAACTCCAGTCAGGACTGGAAACTTGTCTTTTTCTCCCCCCCCCCCCCCCCCCCCCCCCCCCCCATGTTAAAGATTTCATGCCTTGATCTTCTCAGTTGGAGGCATTTTGACTACAACATTTCTCAAAACAGCCACAAGACTGCCTCCCTTTCTGTGACAAAAGAGTTCATCTATGAAAGAATACAGTAATGACAAGCATGCATAATTTACGCATACATTTCTTACAATGAGCAACCTCTCTATTACTGTGAAAAAAAATACTGTAGCTGGCGACATGATAAATTATATACACGTTAACTGTGTTGACAAACTATATTTCTCTGCTCGGTCAAAGTTGAAAGAAGGCTGTAGTTAAATAATAATCTCTATCATAAGTAAAAAAAAAATATTGTATATATTTAACTTAATATTAAACTCCTTAGTGAGCTGCTATGCCACAGCTTCAGTAACACAGAGGAGCACTGTACAGGTCTTCAGACGTACAGCAGTACCTGTCTGCCAAATCAGACTGACCTTCCAGAGACTAACAAGCCCTCTCTTCTCTGCTGCCAGGTTCAGAAGTCCCACAGTGTGTCTGCTGAGATGGGCTCACCTTTCCTCCGCTGGGCCCTGTTCCTGTGAGGATGCTGCCTGCGCTCGGGTCCCTGCCGGACGTGTTCCCTGCGCTCCCGGGGCAGGGTGACAGAGCCCTCCACCTGCCCCTCCACCTGCCCCTCCACCTGCCCCTTCACCTGCTCCTGCCCCTGCTCCTGCCCCAGCTCCAGGGGACAGGTGCAGTGGAGCTGACAGGAACGCAGGCCTTCTGCCAGGGTGTACAGCCAGGACGCCCACACCAGCCACGCAGCAACCTGCATCTTACCACAAACTTCTTATCTCACTCGGACCTACTGCGCCCGGAGTCGTAGCGTAGCATCCATCGCCCAGGGGGACTTTGAACCCTGCAGATACAGCTCAGCTACTCTCCCTTGCTGACAAATCCTGGGCCTCCCTATGCCAAATTATTTGGAGATTGTTATAAAGAATGTTTTTTTTCTTCTTTATGTCCTTAGAACCCGCTTTTGTCCTCTCTTTCCCTCCCTCTTTCTTTCTTTTTCCGCCCCTCTCCTCCTTGCTCTCTTTCCCTCACCCTCCTCTTTCTCTGCTGGGTTTTTTTCTTCTAGGGGGAAAATAAGTTGGGGACAAACAATGATTGAAAACCCAGTTCCAGACGTCATGCTGAGAGAGGAGTGTGGGGAGGGCCTGTCGTCAGCAGCATCTGTGTCATTCGTTCTGCACGGAGAGGGAGACCAAGAACAAGGCCTGCTTTGGGGGGGAGGGGGAGGGAGGGGCTGCTTTACCAAGTCAGATCACTTCCATTAATCAAGTGTCTAGTAGCAGACTGATCCAGGTCCTCCACAGTAGCACTGGTTCTTCCTCTGAGACGACAGACACAGTATGCATTGCTTCTACGCCTCGTTACTGTTTTGAAATCATTTCTTCAGCGGTGGCTGTCGAGAGTAGGGAGGGAACACTACTCACCCGTTTGGACCAGACGGGTTTGGCCCGTGGTGCGATATTCTGCTCAGAGGGGGGAGTGTTTTCAAACATGCTTGATCTCATCAGATGCCGAGCGAGGCCAGTCTTTTGTTGCAACCATTCAGCTTCAATGACAAGGAATCTACAACAGAACATGAAACGCCAAATTCAAGACGGGGAAAAAAATAATAAGACACTGAGCCTATAGTACTCGCGTTTGTGGAAGTGGAGATAATTAATTTTTTCTGCATTTCAATTTTCAGAGCTTACGTATCAATTATCTGGCAGAGAAAGTGTTGCTCCATTTGAAGAAACTGAAAGGCCACAAAGGTTCCCCCTGCCCCCTGCTGTCTTCCTTTAACAAGACAACTGCAGCCCCCCTGCACCCCACCCCCCGCCTGTAAACTAGCCAGGCAAATTTGTAGCTGCCTGCCTGCACAGTTTGAATCTCATACATAATTTTGGCTTAGCAGTCCGAATAAAACAAATGTTTTCAAGCAGCCTTGTCAAGCTGTTCTGGTCAGTTGACTCTGCTGCTCCTCTCAGCTGGTTTGAGAGGTGCAAGCACAGTGTTGTGGTCAGACACATGCTGGGTTAGCTGCTTTGGGATTGAATCAATTAGGATCTTCTATGATCCGTGTGACATGCCTATCAATGTGAAATTTGACTTGCTTGTAAACAGAAGTATTCAAGACATGACGCTAGAAAAACACCTAGCTGACTGCTGGGGCAGAGAGGGGCTGGGGCAGAGAGGGGCAGAGAGGGGCTGGGGCAGAGAGGGGCAGAGAGGGGCTGGGGCAGAGAGGGGCTGGGGCAGGGAGGGGCTGGGGCAGGGAGGGGCTGGGGCAGGGAGGGGCTGGGGCAGAGAGGGGCTGGGGCAGGGAGGGGCTGGGGCAGGGAGGGGCTGGGGCAGAGAGGGGCAGAGAGGGGCTGGGGCAGAGAGGG
This sequence comes from Hypomesus transpacificus, assembly GCF_021917145.1. Taxonomy (NCBI): domain Eukaryota; kingdom Metazoa; phylum Chordata; class Actinopteri; order Osmeriformes; family Osmeridae; genus Hypomesus; species Hypomesus transpacificus. The sequence goes on from NC_061079.1 coordinate 498,810, forward strand.
GCAGAGAGGGGCTGGGGCAGAGAGGGGCTGGGGCAGGGAGGGGCTGGGGCAGAGAGGGGCAGAGAGGGGCTGGGGCAGAGAGGGGCTGGGGCAGAGAGGGGCAGAGAGGAGCTGGGACAGAGAGGGGCTGGGACAGGGAGGGGCAGAGAGGGGCTGGGGCAGAGAGGGGCAGAGAGGGGCTGGGGCAGAGAGGGGCTGCTGGGAAGCCCCCTGACCTCTGAGCTGGGTAATGTATCACTGGCAGAGGGGTGAGGCAGGGGCAACAACAAGGCCCAGGTTAGGGGGGCCTGGGGCAGGGGCTGCCTGGAGCGAGGGTGCTGAGGGGCCTTGGGCAGAAAGGCTGGGGTTGGGGGGCCGGGGGTTGAGGTAGGGGCGTGTGCAGGGCACTGACAGCCACCCTCTGGCCACCACAAAGGGGGTAATGGAGCAGGACGGGGGTGGCAGTGTGAACCAACTCTTCTCTGCCCCAAAAATACACTGGCTGTTGTCAGGGTGACGGGGTGCTGACTCCCATCGCGCCCGGCAGCTCGTTCCCATGGCGACGCATCCAGCCAGACATTCCGTCGGACACAACCTCCTCATTTCCCAGAGTTCCACTTGTTGGTCAGCAAGCTCGGATTGGATACGGGCTTAGACCTGTCTCACTTCGAGACTGTCCTCTTACCAGTTTGTGTAAAGAATTCATCTTAAGCTTTCCGTCTGATGAAAGATCTTGAATACCTTCCCATGACAACGGACCTAAGCTTGTGTTATTGTGTTCTGCTGCGGAGGTGGAGGGTTTGAGCCTCAGTTGAGACGTCGAGGACAAGCTCTTCAGAGCGCCGTCAGGGAGAGGAAGGACCCCAGTTCAGAGGTGGTGACAGCGGCCGCATCACGCCCCAGAGAGAGGCTGGTGGGTATCAGGCCCCAGAGAGGGGCTGGTGGGTATCAGGCCCCAGAGAGAGGCTGGTGGGTATCAGGCCCCAGAGAGAGGCTGGTGGGTATCAGGCCCCAGAGAGAGGCTGGTGGGTATCAGGCCCCAGAGAGAGGCTGGTGGGTATCAGGCCCCAGAGAGAGGCTGGTGGGTATCAGGCCCCAGAGAGAGGCTGGTGGGTATCAGGCCCCAGAGAGAGGCTGTGTGTGTGAAAAGCAAATCAGGAGTTCTGCTTCAGTGGATCTCTATACAGGACTGAGTGAAGACCACCCCCACCCTCAAAACCCTCCTCCTCCCCTCGCTTCAACAACAGAGCACACACACCCACATCCTGCTTATACCTCTCTGTTCCGCCATCTCCCTCACTCCCTCTCTCCCCCATCTTTCTCTCCATCTCCCTTTCTCTCCCCCATCTCTCTCCCTTTCCCCCACATCTCTCTCTCCCTTTCACCCCCCCATCTCTCGCTCTCTTCCCCCCTCCCATCTCTCTCTCCCCCATATCTCCATCTCTACCCCCCCACCCCCATCTCTACCCCCCCTCCCCCATCCCTCCCCCCCTCCACCTCTTTGTATGTCCAGCTGGCTGCTCCACAAAGACTTGAGCTGGAGGTTCTAAATGAGCCTCAATCCCCCCCCCCTTTGTTGTGCGTCCTCTCCCACTCCCCGGAGACGGAGTTCTGCAACTGACATGAAAATGAAGATGGGATAAAACGAGAATTAGCGCAATAGCGCAACTGAGGAAGCTGTGATCACCCGGAGAAAAGCCCTCAGGGACCTGAACTGGTCCCTGTTACTGACAGACGGGCTACTGGAGATCTGGAAGGCCGTAATCGGTGGCATCTGTTAAATTGCGGCCTTCAAATACCAACTGTTGCTGACTAAAAAACATTCAAGATTCTCTGGAAACAAATCAGCTATAATTCAAAATGTTTGCTGCAAATTTCCAAAATGACAAATAAAGCTTCAATACAAGGCCTTAAACTCTTAATATCCCCGAAGTGTCATAATTCAGACGATCTCCCACTCTGTGTCACTTTAACGCACGGCTAATATCACGTTTCTGGGTAATCACGCGCTCGATTAAAGGCAACAGTCCCCTGCGGAGCGCGGGGGGTTTTGAACCCTGTGGTTCCCCAGCCTGTGTGAAATCTTGTGGAGGATCGCTGGACAGAAAGAGGGCCTGTGTGGAGATGTGGGCTGGAACTAATAGGATTGGGTTTGATTCATTAGATTCTCTTTCATCATCCTGGTTGGAATTCCACCACACGTCCTGCAAAGTTTTGCACTTAAATAGAGAGGGGGGCGGAGGGAGGGGGGCGTGGGAGGGGGGCGGGGGGGGGGATACGCAATGAGCCCCCACCCCTCCCCTCTCCATCAATAGCAAACTCTTCATCTTCCATGGAGTCTCTGATCTGTAACTTTTCCAGTGTGGTGAGTACAGGAACCACAGCAACATGTCTGAATATGCTGGAACACCGGGAGGGCAATGAGAGGACAGTAGGTGCACATCCGGCTTCTGTGTAAAGCTCTGTGGTTCTGTCCATGGTGGTGTTTCCCACTAACAAGGGGTCTGGGTAGAGAAATGTTGTCAAGATCATTAACTGTTCCCCTAGTTCTTTGTTGCTATGACTGAATTCTAGTGGCTACATTGTTGTTGTCGTGGGGTTTCCAGTGACTGGATTGATGTCACAGGTCTAGCCCCAACTCTTTGTGATGCTGAGACTTAATAAGAACACAGTTCCTCTTCCATTATTCTTGCCTTTGCACAGTATTTACTGGTGTAAAAAAAATAAAAATAGAATTCCTACAATAGTCATTGCACTCTAGGATCTACAATAAGTTATCTAAGATGCATATTTCGAATTACTCTGACGACCAGTTATCTTATCTGTATGTAAATTAGCTGACCCTGGCCGCTATAATTTTTATTTTATTTTTAAATCATGTCTGACATACTGAGTTCTTAATGTAATATCTAGACACATACCGGCTGCAAATGAGCTTCACCCTAAGTTCTAACAGATTCACTGAATAACAAGTAAATAACAGCAATAATAGATTTTAGAGCTATTTGTATAACATATTTTTATTTTGGAGGATATGCTTGATACGTAAAGTCAGGCCACTTTAACAAACTAACAACTTAAACAAAACTGCCATTTGTTTTTAAATATTTGGCTTGAATGTTCATTTCCACACTCTCTCCCTCAGGGTTGTATTTGGGTATTTTAAGACGGCATCCATTAGTGGAAAATCACCATGTCAATGCAGATGCAATTTATCCGGTTTAAATCCAGTCCAATGTGACTAAACGCAGAATGAATTTGGAGGAAATGATCACCCTCCTTCATGTAGAAAGTGCCAGAAGTCTCCTTCACATCTATCCCCTCACACTCACGTCTTCATTCAGTTCCGTCGGCTCGAGAGGCCTTCAGGAAGCCCACAGCGTACCAGGGCCAATCAAGGAGAGATGACAAATATCCTGGTTAACTGAATCCAATCAGGAAGCCGAACTTCTGCATCTCAACAAGGTAAACAAACATTGATGCATATTCATGCCAGGGGCCTGGCTTCTTCTGTGGTTCAGGACTCCAAGCTGCATATCTAACACCACGAGAGGGAAGCAGGGGAATGATATACATCAAAATAATACAACTAGATGTATTATAAAGTCATTTATTTTTTCAATATTAAAACACGATTTATACAAAAGATAGACTTCTAAAGTGGTCTCATCGGTGTGGCGTAGACAGGGGTGAGGAGGTGTTGGGTCAGCAGGGGGAAGAGAGCCACCAGGAACACCAGGCAGGACACCGCAAGGAGGACGTAGCGCCCGATGAAGAACGTGTCCACTATCTGACAGGAGAGGAGAGGGAGATGTTAGTGCATCTAATGTCCACTAGGTGTCATGAGCGAGCCAGTGTGTGAGCAGCACCGCTGAGAAGGAGGCTGCAGTCTTCAACCAGTGGCTGCTTAATCAATTTGGACTCCCATAATGCATCACTACAGCTCACACAAAAAAAACCTTGCTTCACTGAGAAGTCAAGGCAGACTTGTGGCATGTGTGCATTTGTATTAGCTCCCTATATGAACCTGTAAAAAGTCAAACAAATGGATGGACAGCGGCAAAAAAAAAATCTGTGTGCATGAAGCCAATGTTTATGCTATACCGACTTAACCAAACACCAACAAACAACTGCAAACTCCCCCAACTCCTCCCCCCTGGTCTCTCCAGACGCCCTGGAGACACAACACAGCTCCTGCTGCTGACTAAGGAGCAGGGGAGCCAAGATGGGATGAAGAGAGGAGGAAAACGAGGGGAAGAAAGAGAGAGAGAGGAGGGTGTTGTGTGGAGGCATTGTCTCCAGCGGACTCTGAGTCCTCTCATTTACACATCTCACTTTCTAATCTGCCAATTAGCTAACTAGTGGGGCTCAGAGCCGGCATCCATGTTTTATTAATGTGGCAGAGAGCAGCATGCTGGCTCTCGTAGCGCCTCACCCCCTCCACCTCCCCCCTCCACCCCTGCCTTGGGCCGGACTAATTGGCACTGTGATATTTTGCTTTTGTTTAACAACGAGAGGTTAGCCATTTATTGCACACGCAGCAAGAAACAGGAATAAAGGTAGACCCACGTAGGAAAAAGCAGGAAACACACAAGTTAATAAGCTGTGAGCTGAGTTTAACACCCAGCTGACCAGACCACCCTTCGAGCTTCCCACCAACTGTTCTCTACAGGAACAACCTTACACATCTAAAGAAGACCGAAACAAAGATAGGAATGTTACATTTTCACTGATATCTTAAAAAAAATTCATTTTCTTAATATAACACTGAAGCAGGAACAACATTAACGGAAACTTAGAACTCTAAATCTCCAATAAAAATTTCCAATAACACTAATCTAGCCTTCACCAATAACCCCAAAATAAAATTAGGAAAAGCATGGAAATAAATCATGAAGGTAAATTAGGTATCATGAAAGCAAATAATTAATCAACAGCTATTAAAAATAGATGAAGCATAAAGGCAAGAACCAGTGGACCAGTCTCCCCCGGTCTGAAACATCTCGCCTGTGAGTCCAAACACCCACGCAGCCCCCCTGCTGCCTCCATCTGGGTGGACCAGCCCTGTGCCTGCACTGCTGAAACTAACCAGGCTGGTCTGGTCTGGGCAGCGCTAGGTGTCCTGCAGGGGGGGAAACAGCCTGTCTGGAGGACCTGACTGGTTTATTTGGCAGGAGCTTTGAGGAACCGCAGCAGCGGTGTGTCTGGCTTGCACTGCTGTTAGAGAGAGATAAACCAGAAGTCCTTCTGACTGACAGCATCTGCACGTTCAACCCAAACCAGCAAACTCCTGCCTACAGAGACAACACTTCAACCCCCGCGACTCCACAAACATCTACAACATACTGTTGTAATGGCTTATGGTGAAGGTGTGTCCATGATGAAGGGTAGGCTGTCATGACTCCAGTCATTTGTTTGGTATTGATACTCTGAGGTACCTGTGACAGCAACTCTATCGGGAATGTCATGACAACCCGAAATATTGCCGTGTTTACAGCTGTGTGTGTGTGTGTGTGTGTGTGTCTGTACCTCCTTTTCCCTGAAAGACGAGGGTGTTTCTGAGCTGCGAGGGAAGAAGACCAGCGCCAGGGTAGTGATGAGCGCCAGGATGAACACGGGAACCACTCCTAACCTGGTGGCGGAACAGAACCCGGTGTGATCAACACGGTTTTAATCTAGTTATATTAACTATATGCTACAGCCCGCAGTTCAACTGAACATGTAGGCAAGAACTCACCACTGAATTCATGAAGGCTGAACGTTTACTGGCACTAGTACTGTACCAAAGCCTGAGGTTTCACTTACTTGGTCGTTCCAGATGCCCTGAGGAGAATCATCCCAGAAACGAAAGCGACGATCCAGATCAGAACGATGAGGAACACTCCCGTGCCAACCCCTAGCACCGTGCCAGCCATTGTAAACCCTTCCGGTGGAGTAATAATGGCTAACTAGAAACCTGGAATTGTTTTATGTCAGACTGCTCAGCGAAATACTCGATAGCATTAGCTTCAATCAGCCATCATTCTCGCTGGTTGTTACGTTTTGTATACAGCCAGCAGAAAGGCTATGGCTTTAGTAAGGGTGTACTCGTTGTTACTTTTTATTAAATGTTCAAACGAAAACTGATCCTCATACACAAAAAAAACGAATAGAGTTAGACTACTAGTCTAGCTAGGTTAGCTAGTTGGTGACCCAGCTTCAATCTGCGTTCTCTACATCCTTGGTAACAAATAATCGAGAAGCCTAGAGGATGGATAAACTCCAGCACAGCCAATCGTTGTCTTTGTTGCTAGATGGTGAATTCGCGAATGGTATGATGGGAGTTGAAGTCTTAGCTGCGCAGAAAACTGGTCCAGCTGAAGCTCGTAGATTTCAAATTATGTCGGTTTCTTTGAGTGGCGACTGTTTGAAACCTTCGAAAAGGTATGTTCAAGTGTCAAATGTACATGGCTAAAGTTACAAACTAAAAAAACGTGCTTGTTGCTACTTGAGTTGAAAAGTAGGTTATCCCAGGCCTGACGTTCATGTGAGAAATGCTGGAAAATGTGTCTGAAATAATAGCCTTTTGATTGATATGACATTGAGTAACTTTGCGATATCTCGGTTTTATCGATAACCTCCATAGGCGTACATGCAGCTTGTCTCCTTGATTAATATACAATATGAAAAACCCTCAAATGTTCTTAGTCACAATACCATTTTACTATAGGCTACATGATTAAAATGAATTAGAGCTACTTTCTTGTGGTTTTCAAATCGTTCCTGTCGCACATTCGCACAAGGTTTGACCATCGAGATGTAGTTTTGGTCATACACCGACAGGGGGCCAGCGGGCAACGCCGATGGAGATGCGCAAAACAGGGGCGTGTGTGGCAATAACTGGGGAGAGACCAGGGAAGGTATTGGGAGGGGGGCTTCGAGGAGGTAGGGGGGTGGGGTGGTGGTGGGAGGGGTTTGACATGGCAGACGTCACTGCTCGTGCAGGGGAGTATAGGCAGTGTTGTCAGCCTAGTGTCAGTCTGATGAAGATTGGCATTCAGGTAAGCTGTCATTCATTTTCAATGTCAGAGCATAGACCAGGCTTACACTCCAGCGTGTTTTTTTCCCTCGGTCTCATTACAAAAGGCAGGACATTATTCATACAGGCAGCCAGGCCAGGCTGGGGAGTGTGTGAGTGGGGGGAGAGTGTGAGACCAGAGGGTGAGAGAGAGAGAGAGAGGGGGAGAGAGAGGGAGCAAGATAGACAGGGAAAGGGGGGAGGAGGGAGAGAGAAAGTGTTTGAGAGAGAGAGAGGGAGGGAGGAGGAAAGGACTAGAAACACGTACAGAGAAGATAAGCATTTTTTTACTGGATGGAAAGACTCTTGGTCGACTGCTTGATGCGGGGTTTGGATTAGAAAATGTGTTCGTAATGATACTGTTAATTAGGTCACGTTTTGCGCGGATATTCGTTGTGTTTTCACAGGAATGAACAATAGAACAATGTTTTGGTACGAGGAGATCTACGAATACAACCAGACATTTTAGACACAGCACCTGAACGCGCTCTTCACGCGCTGTACAATGGATTTCTGTTCCGAGAAGAATTATTTATGTAGGCTATCCGTATAGGCTTTCTGTCTATAGGCACATTTTAGCTTTATGCATGTTGAATACGATATTAAATACGTTTATGTAGATGGTGAATTATTTGTACACATCTGAGTGTGCGTGTCGCAATCGCGGCCGGCCGGTTTTAACTGCTAGCAGCTTCTTTTGCTTGTGGATGATGGACAATATTGTTTGGAAATTGCTGTTGGCGTTTTTCATGGCTAAGCCGTGTCGATAAACAGCCACTGTTCCAAGAGCCAACTGTACATGTCACCATAGGCTCCTGAAACCTATCATGTAGGCATGGCATGTGGCAACAAAGGTTTTGCAAGTTGTATACAAACTGGACGCGCTATTCTCTGCGTTATGGGAGCTTTAATATCCATTGTTCAATTCGTCACATTTCTAGATGGTTGTTTTTAGTTCATAATTTCCTGAGAGCAATATTTTTTTTGTAGCTAAAATTGGAAAATGCTTGTTAAAATTTCCCACAACAAATGTTCATGTTTCCTTTGGCGTTTCCAAACATTGTCCTCAAATTGATGTAATAAATGATCACATTGCGCTTTTCAATTGATTTCTTTAATGTGTCGTGCTGAATGACTTCTGCATGGCCGGCAGAAAGTCAGCTTATCCAATGTTTACTTTTCATGTTCGAGTCATAGCCTTCCCAGCTTGATATCTTCGTACTGAACATTGGCGGTCTTTGTGTGGCACGGCTTGATGCCGCTGCTTTCTATCTTCGTTTGTTCCAAATCTGCTTGCGAGCTCGAAATTTCACAAAACATAATTCAGTAAAAGGACACGGAAGGTGTATTATTTGATTGGTGCAGCAATTCCAGTATTCTAGTATGCTATATTCTAGGCTATATGTATTTCTCTGAGAAATATCTACTGTTAAAGTTTGTAGAAAACAAGTATTTCAAATGTAGGCTAATAAGTGCAACCCCTGTATACAGCACAGGTAATACTTTGTTTTTGCCCTATCCATAGTGAATAATCAGACCCTAAATAACTATAACCAAAACGTCAAGTTTGATTAAGAAAATATATATTGTCATAGACAATCTCTGCATGTTTTAAACTTGCTTATTTAATATCAGATGGTCAATAGAGAAAATTATGTTGGACTAACACAAGTATAATTTAAACAGTTTGCTTCACCAGTAATACAAGGGTTAAGTAACATGTTTTACACAGGATTTATTGTTACATTCATAAGTTACCCTAAAATATAGTAATTTATGAACCTACATTTAGGGTAATTAGATATACTTGACCATAGTCCTGAAAAAGGAATTTAAAGTAGCTCTTGGCTCCTAAACTAGATTCAGAAGCTAGTCAGATTTCATACATTGTTCAAACTCATTTATAGGCTCCCCAATTTATTACAAATGGAGGACTATATGAAATTTGATGAAGGCACTCAAAGTCATTCGTTGAGGTAAACCACAAATTCTCATAAACACATCCTTGTCGACATTTGGAATTCCAGTACGTCAGTCTTGAGTTGATTCATCGTCTGAATCTTGTTGGTTGTTGTCAGAATAGAACACTACCACTGTATAGCTCTAATCATGCAAACACATTGGGAATCCCTGCTTGGAAGGGTTTAAATCAAGTTTGCATGTTAAGATTTGTAGATATTTTGTCAGCGTTTCATTCTCTCTACTCTATTTTGTCTTTTGCATTGACGCGCACACACACACACACACACACACACACACACACACACACACGCAGATACACTTTTCTGGTCTCCTGTCAAACACAGACTAATACCGGTGATATTTTGTAGTTCATTGTGATGTGTCCCACTTGGCGTGTGATGTTGGGATATAGGGATATTGCCAATTAACATGCAACAAAACCCTGCTGAGATCTTAATTGTTGATTTGTGTGGTGGGACAAGCAGCCCAGGGGCACAATCGCAGCTTCAAAATACTCAGACATTATTTGCATATCCCCATTCTCCACATCATGGATAAATGACATTAGGAGGTGCAATGCTGTGCACTCCTGCAGCTTCCGAGGGGATAATCACTAATAAAGCGATTCAGTTGCACTAAATGAAGGGAGTAAACAGAGCGATGAGAGCATATGTTGTAAACCAATTTAAGCATTTATGGACGACCGGAAAGTGATTGAGAAAATTGAACCCATCTCAAATCATTTCCCGGCACTGCATCCTAATACTACCTTCATGGTACCCGAGTAACGAACGCATCATTTTCCTCTGAAGATCCTTAAGGTTTTCAGAGCATCGCATGGCTAATAGCCCTCTATTTCTAATTTCCTCCCTGGCTACCAGATATTTACACCATAATTGTTTTCAGTGGGCCTCATTTTCTGGAACGATTCTGAAGAAGGTGCACATACTGTTTGGAATTATTCATGAGGCCCTTTGTTGTATGTGTGTCCCTTCTGTTTGAACTAAGGCATGTTTTAGGGCCTGGTCCAACAGGAAGCCTGATTTTCTTGCGCCGTATCTTAACAGCAAGGCTAGATGCTGTGGTCCAGACCATTGGGATGCATGTTGCAGCTCGACATCTGTGGCCTGAACGGCCATGCCCACTAAGCCTGGCTGATCCCTATTGCTCTCCTGAGAAGGAGCCAGGTCTGGTTTTGCTGTCAGAAGGCTCAACGTCCCAACGACCCTGCAGCTTTCCATCCGCCCGCTCTCCGGCAGTGCTGGACCTGCCTGGCTCCGGGGGCGCCACCAGGGACCGGACGGAGGGAAATGGATTTGCTTGATTTATGCTTCCAGGGGAACAGGGTGGGTTTAACGATCCTCCATATCGCTGGCATCACGTGCGATTGGCAGATCTACCACTCCGCAAGGACAGATAGTAGACAGGTCATGAAAATGCATTAGCTTTCAAAGGGCTTTTTTTTTCTTCCCCAACTAAATTTCCGACAATCTATACTGTTGTTGAATATCAAGTTGGCGATGAACAGCAGCTCACTTACTGCAGTGGTTCTCTAGTTCACAGCTGACCTGGAACGGTACGAGAAGGATTCTGACTGAACTGCTGTTATTCCAGATATACTGTACAGCTGCACAACATGAAATAAGTTACCATGGTTTTAGTCATTATCTAATAATTATAGCATTGGTACTTTGATCCATGTTATCTTTTTAGGGGAAGGAAATGAACAAACAGCAGGGAAACATTCCTGAAAGTGAGTGAGGCACCCAGACAGGATGGTTCTGTAGGTGAATGTGCAGGGAGTCTCAAACAATCCATCAGGTAGCATCAGAAACTTTCTAGAGTTAATTCAGTGTGTTGTGTGTATTGAATGGTCATCAACAGTAAGCAGTCGCGTGCTCTTGATATCATTATAATTGTATTATTATAATTTTATTAGTACAATGGAAATCTTATTTTAGACTGCAATGATTTATTATTCAAGGATCAAAAGCTAAATCAAATTAGCAACAGCTTATTATTAATTCTGCATTTAAAGACTGCAAACCTCATTGTGCTGTTGGTCTTATCTCTGGTGGAATGCAGATAATCCTAATAAATGAATACGAGCCTCACAGAAAGAAATGTGAAGCCTGCCAGTAAATCCTGAATTTATTATATTCAAGCACCCCAGTAACTGGGTGAGGTTAAAAATATTTGATTTGAATTGAAGAGCAGATCAAAGCAAAGAAAATCATAACAAGCACTATGTGGCTGCATTTTCGCACTCCCTTTAAAAAAAACGAATAAATATATGGGCAAAAAAATTATATAAATGTAGTCCTACTATTCCCTTAAATCCCCTTGTGTCCCTTGAGTATCTGCCTCTTAAATGAGGTTACCAGAGAGTGGTGGTGGGGGTGAGTGACAGTTCATATTCTCTCAATTAGTTTGAGAGTGTGAACTGTCTCTCTCGTGGTTCTTGGGAATGTTGTCTAGTGGTGCGAGAGAGCCGACCTGCCTGTTTACCCACCTAGGATCCCTCCGCCTGCCTGTTTACCCAACTAGGATCCCTCCGCCTGCCTGTTTACCCAACTAGGATCCCTCCCTGTGATCCACCGGTGCTGATTCATAGTTTAACACATTTAAGACAAAGCTCCTTCCGCTTACAGATCTTGAATGATATAATGAATGCCTCTCTGGGTTGTGTTATAGAACAGTGTGTCTCAAGGTATCCATTCATTTCACTCCCTGTTCCCTGAGATGTTTTAACAGGAAACTGTTTTGGAGTGTGCAGTATGCTGTCACTAGCTGGCGGTTGACCCTTTCAGCAGGCCACCGCAGAAAGCCTCGCGCAAACGGCCTGAAAGCATAGTTTAGCAGAGAGCACAGAATAATTTGTCTTAATGGGTGTCATTTCACTTATTAGCGACAGTAACTTCCTCAGTGTGGTTCATTCTCAAGCCATAAATCCGCCATGGATTTTACGTCCACAGAGTTGCTGGAATTTTTTACGTGATCTAGTATGGAAACTGTATGTCTCCTGTATCTTACTTTTACCTGTAAATTATTAAAGGCGTACTGTTTTATCCCTGGAATATAATGCGGGAAGGCCAGAGGACAGAAATGCACAGGGACTCCTCCTCTTCACAGTTTGTAACTAGACCACAAATCAGACTAGCTCTTTCTCTCTCGTCTGCTTCTCCAGCAAAAAATATAAGCAGCTAATTAGGAAAGAATGTCCTCTTAATTTGAGTGGTGCTTCTCGACTATAATTGAAATTGATTTACAGGAGAAACACACAACCAGATAACTTGGTCTGGCTGAAACTATTTACCCTTAAGATACTTGAAAGCTACTTTGTTGTTTATAGGTGACTGTATTTATACCCTAACCACAAATCAAAGGCACAATCTATGATTTGCACGTACCCTGCCACCCTCTCAACACACACACACACACACACACACACCTTTCCCGATAAACCTACACCCTGCCTAGGCAACAACCCATAGATGTCTGTTGGCTAGCCCAGCCTTGAGCTTGCTGTCGATGTTCTTCCAGTGCCTCTCGTAGAGGAATGTGTAGAGTCCTAGCCTGTGTTATTTTATCAACCCAGCGAATAAGCATGAGACAGATTGTGTCTCTGCGGGACTGGACCCCAAGGAGGCTGTGGTGGTTTCAGAGTCTCCTTGAGTCTCCATTCTCAATGCTGATCTCAGACCAGCGCTACCTGGAACACAGTCTCCATTCTCAACGCTGATCTCAAACCAGCGCTACCTGGAACACAGTCTCCATTCTCGACTCTAATCTCAGACCAGCGCTACCTGGGCCAAGCTAAAGCTTAGTAAGATGATACGACTTGTGTCCGAGTGCAACTTTTAACTGGTGCTGCTTGTCACCCGTTAAAAGGAAACTCTTAGCGACATGTTTATGAAGATCCTGTCCCCAAAGATGTTCTTTACGTCAACATGCCATCAAATCATGTGATTTAGTGGAACAGTTGAGCCTCAAACAGCCCCAGAATAAAGACGGTATTGTGGCGAGTGACTTTGCTGCTTTGATCCGTAGCAGCAGACAGTGCTTGCGAATGAGAGCTGTGTGTGAACTGTGCTTGCTGAATGTTAAAGCAAGCCTAACCACATGTCAGTTGTGATTTAATAAGTGGTTATGTTTTACAACTCAACAACATTCATCCGACTTCCTACTACCTCCCTTTCACAAACAGACGCGTCCCTTTTTAGTTGTTGCGTTTGATGGGACTCAAACATTAAAAACTCAACATTTTTACCTTAGTCAGAAAGTAAACATGACAGATTTAACAAGTGTACGGTAAGGTTCAGGGAACCAGCATGCTTTCATGGAATTATCATAACAAACAGTCTTAAACAAATCTGCAGAACGAGCAGTTTTGTCAACAACAGAGAGATTGCAGCATAATGGATTTATTGTTGGTGTCTGCCAATGTTGTCTTTTATTTTCTCATTGAGCTCTGACTTATTCACTCTTGACCTACATTTCAATCCTAAAACAATGGCTCAATTGCTTCATTTGTGACGTAATATCTCATTTAGCTTGACTTTTTTTCGGAACAAAAGTGTCACAGAACGTTACTTTGTGGAATGTGGAAACAAGTCTAAACATTTTTGCTGCATTGCACAACAGATAATCAAATTGATGCAGAATATTGAGATTCTTTGTGTGAATGTATTATGCAATATCTAAGACAGTGTGTTAAATATACATTTGGAGAGTATACTGTATTAATTTTTCCACTGAGTTCTCCACTACAAAGAATAATTATATTCTCTCACTTCTATTCATAATTGGTTGCCTCTTTTATCTTATCTCTGTGCGCTTAATTATCACAGTAATCATATTAGATTATTTCACACATTATAAACGAATTCAAACTGAGTGTGGGGTAATTAGCATGTTAGCATATCTGCGTTGCTTGTCTAATGATGGGTATTGTGCTAGCAGTTACAGAAAAGTGAAAATGGGAATAGATAACAGTACTTCCAATCATCATGACATTTTCTACATCCTTTTGTTTTTCTATGGGTTTAAAGATATATAAAATATACAGCCATGAAATATTTCGGAACAACTTTTTTGTTGTAGTACAAGTAGTTGCACAAATTATTTGATTGAGGCCTCTGTTCCATCGATCTGGTTTAATTTAAATCACAGATGTGCTTTACTCCATTCACAAGAAAAGAAGCTTTGATGTTTTATGTGTTGATAGGGTCACTCTTTTTCATGAAGTTTTCATGAAACATAGCAGCCTTGTGAATCTGGTGGCTAGGCACTTTTCATAACCCCTCGTTCCGGCTCAGTGGGTTTGTATGTTGACGTTGTTTTTAAGATTGACGTTTTTTTGTTCTCAGAAGATTTGGGGAAATCATAAGTACCTCATGTTGTCTGTCAGTAGTCTACACTGTTCCTAGAAAACCCACCTATGACATGGTCATGAGCCCTCCCTCTACCATCGCACACACACACACACACACACACACGCACACACTGCCCTTTCTATTACCATCCCTAAACACACACACACACATTCTCATACTTTATAATGCTTCACCTCCAAAGCTTCATGACAGGCTGTGGGATGAAAGTGAAGGCTTAGCAGCAGTTGAGGCAGGGAGGGCTGAAAGAGGCAGCTGAGGCAGGGAGGCAGAGAGGAGCCTGTCCACACCACCACCAGGGCCTGCCTGCCAGGGTCATGACCTCCCAGGGTCACGATCTCTTAGGGTCACATCCTCCCAGGGTCACACCCTGCCTGCCCTGGGTAACGACACGGCCACACACACACATTTAACCACACACACACATTTAACCACACACACACATTTAACCACACACACACATTTAACCACACACTACATCTCAGTAGGATGTTAGCAGAAGCTGTGGGTTAAGAGGTCTGACACCAAGGGTTAGATGAGTGTTGTTTGGTCGTCATGGAACCGGTGGGTAACCAGGGAGAGACCAGAGAGAACGGCTGGCGGAGTCGAGGGAAGAGAAATACTGAAGGACCAGTTGCACCTGCCTTTTGATTTCCACTCCGTGTGTCTGTCTGTGTGTGTGTTTGCCTGCATGAATTACTTGATTGAGTGTGAAAGTGAATGAGCACGTGCAAGTCTGTCTGTGCGTGTGTGGCTGTGCGTGTGTGTGGGGGTGTTTACATGTGTTTGTGTGTGTGTGGCTGTGTGTGTGTGGCTGTGTGTGTGTGGCTGTGTGTGTGTGTGTGGCTGTGCGTGTGTGTGGGGGTGTTTACATGTGTTTGTGTGTGTGTGGCTGTGTGTGTGTGTGGCTGTGTGTGTGTGTGTGGCTGTGTGTGTGTGTGTGGCTGTGTGTGTGTGTGTGGCTGTGTGTGTGTGTGTGGCTGTGTGTGTGTGTGTGGCTGTGTGTGTGTGTGTGTGGCTGTGTGTGTGTGTGTGGCTGTGTGTGTGTGTGTGGCTGTGTGTGTGTGTGTGTGGCTGTGTGTGTGTGTGGCTGTGTGTGTCTGTGGAGGTGTGTGTGTGTGTCTGTGGAGGTGTGTGTGTGTGTCTGTGGAGGTGTGTGTGTGTGCTCATGTTTGTGCGTGTTTGCTGGTGTGAGTTGTCTAAGTGAGTGTGAACGTGTGTTGGTGGTGCGGGGGAGAAGTGAGCCAGCCTGCCTGCTTGTCCTTCTCTCCCTCGCTGACACCCTGCTGAGGAGGTATTTATAAACTGTTATAGACATCTAATACAGATCCAGAGCACATCTCGGCTTTCCACGCTCTCTTAAAGACATCTTGTCCTGAAAAGCACTGAAAGTACTGAGGGCACTGAAGCTATAGGGACGGGGTGTGGTGGACAATCTTCTACCTATACTGAGAACAAAAATAAACTTGTTCAAGAATACCATTTCCTAGTAGTTTCAAAAGCAAAACTCTTGCTGGATGTTTGGACTTTTTTGGGGAAATAACGGCATCCAACACACAGTCAGTGTGTACAGCAGAGCTGCGGCCTCTATCTGTTTTCAGCATTTCCTTCCCCTGGAAAGCCGAGCAATAGACAAAATATCCCAGTCAGTAAATCGTTCATACACACCCGGTTACGAGTACTTCAACAGTGAGACCTGAGTGAATATGAAAGGGTTAACCTTTTCTTAAAAAGAAACTGTCTGAGGGGAATAAAGAGCAGACAGGGGTACAGACTGTTCCTCCAGGAGATGGAGACAGGGGAAGCCGTCTATATGGCCGATGGTCCGGGAAGACACGCAGCCATGAAACGCAGGCCCACTGGAGGCGAATAAAACCTTCCTCTGTTTCTGACCTGGTTAGAGAGGAGGCAACTCCTGCATGTCTCAAACTGGCTAGTTACTGGCTAGCTTGCTAGTGTCTAATCTCACCTAGGTTAGCTTGCTAGTGTCTAATCTCACCTAGGTTACCTTGCTAGTGTCTACTCTCACCTAGGTTAGGTTGCTAGTGTCTAATCTCACCTAGGTTAGCTTGCTAGTGTCTAATCTCACCTAGGTTGGCTTGCTAGTGTCTAATCTCACCTAGGTTAGTTTGCTAGTGTCTAATCTCACCTGGGTTATCTTGCTAGTGTCTAATCCAGCGATTCTGATGGCAATATCTGGCGAAAAAATGAGGCGAAAAAATGAGTATAATGCAATTTACAAAAGGTAAAAACAAGAATGTGTGTTTTCAACAGAGAATGGGATTAGAAGGATTACAGAATTAGAAATGATAATAGTAGTGAGAAACAGTATGTTTTGCTTCAGAAGTCAGGACATTATTTATTCTTATAATTTCCAGCATCAAAAAACGTTTTCCTTAATTAGTTTAAATCCTTTCAAAATAACATGAAACCTCAGTTCAGTCAGATAATCAGGTATTAGTGTAGCATGAAATATTTATGAACCCATACAGACATGAGCCAAACAAATCATGATTTGACAGGAGACTTCAAACAGCTCTCTGCACTGGGAACATCCACAAGGGCTTTACTCAAAACTTTTGTGGAAACTGATTTCATCAAAACCATTTAAATTATTTAATCTCTTAAGCAAAAAATAAATAAAAAATAATTAAATCAATTAATAGATTTATATACATTATAATTCACGTAAAGAAATTACTTAGATTACTTAGTTTGATGTAAACAGTTTCCACAAGTTATAAGGATTCTGAATGTATTGGGTTTCCCACTAAAGCCCAAACCACAAACTACTATATTAAATTTTTATTTACTTATCTACGTCTCAGCCTCAACAGCAAAGAGCTAAGTAACCAACAGCAACGACGAAAAGGCATTAGTGATGCTCCAGTAGTAAAGTGTTTCTGAGTGGGATTGAACATATGCAAGAAGATGGTATATGTTAGCCCAGGTGACAGAAGATGGTATATGTTAGCCCAGGTGACAGAAGATGGTATATGTTAGCCCAGGTGACAGAAGATGGTATATGTTAGCCCAGGTGACAGAAGATGGTATATGTTAGCCCAGGTGACAGAAGATGGTATATGTTAGCCCAGGTGACAGAAGATGGTATATGTTAGCCCAGGTGACAGAAGATGGTATATGTTAGCCCAGGTGACAGAAGATGGTATATGTTAGCCCAGGTGACAGAAGATGGTATATGTTAGCCCAGGTGACAGAAGATGGTATATGTTAGCCCAGGTGACAGAAGATGGTATATGTTAGCCCAGGTGACAGAAGATGGTATATGTTAGCCCAGGTGACAGAAGATGGTATATGTTAGCCCAGGTGACAGAAGATGGTATATGTTAGCCCAGGTGACAGAAGATGGTATATGTTAGCCCAGGTGACAGAAGATGGTATATGTTAGCCCAGGTGACAGAAGATGGTATATGTTAGCCCAGGTGACAGAAGATGGTATATGTTAGCCCAGGTGACAGAAGATGGTATATGTTAGCCCAGGTGACAGAAGATGGTATATGTTAGCCCAGGTGACAGAAGATGGTATATGTTAGCCCAGGTGACAAAAGATGGTATATGTTAGCCCAGGTGACAGAAGATGGTATATGTTAGCCCAGGTGACAGAAGATGGTATATGTTAGCCCAGGTGACAGAAGATGGTATATGTTAGCCCAGGTGACAGAAGATGGTATATGTTAGCCCAGGTGACAGAAGATGGTATATGTTAGCCCAGGTGACAGAAGATGATATATGTTAGCCCAGGTGACAGAAGCTGACAGCCTCTGTGCTCTGAACAGGTACCTGAACAACCCAAACCAACACTCTATTTTGTCCATTTGTGAAAAAACATTGAAACTCAAATCTTCTGAACTTTGACACTGAAACATTCACCACTTCCAGTTCTACTGCACATGAAACTGACTCAAACTCAGTGTCCAGACTTCTCAGCATTGAAATGAAGTCGCGGAAATTCAACATTTCTGTGGAAGAACACCCTTAGATTCCATTTCCACTCTTGAAATCAATTTCTGTACTATTTACAGAAAACCGCAAGGCTTTTTGTGGAGATTGAAGGGGTTATTTGGAGTCACTGAATAATTCACAACACAAAGCATTGCATATCCCTCTCCTGTGAAGCAGAGATTCTGTTGGCCGTGCTGCACGTCACTTACAAGGATCAGGATGTCCTCCATGTTTCATCAGGAGGGCAGGGTCCAGGGGAGTAAGAGAGAATGGGTTTTCTGGTTTCCATCTAGCCTGCCTCATCACTTTGCTCTGATATATTTTTAGATCTGGATTCCTGTTTGGCTTTCCTGAGTTCTTCCTGCATGGATAGGAGCTAGCTATCATGTTCTTTGAGATGTACTGTAGTTACTCAGGGGAAAGATCAGTGTTGAAAAGGAACAGACTGGGATCATCTTGTGCAAACTGCCAGAGATCCAGAGATCGCTGCTTAGTGGAGGACGTTTTTACCTTCATAGCTTTTACTGGATGTACATTCTAGTTGGTGGCTTATATCTGTGTGTGTGTGTGTTAAATGTGACTGCATGCATGTGCACGCAACAGTGGAGAGGGTATGGCGGTGGTGCGCGTGTGTGTGTGTGGTACAGCTGTTTATATCAGCTGCTTCCTCGTTAAAAGTTGGGCCTAAACCAGTCATGACGCAGTCCCTGGTCGTGTTTCTCCCCGGGGGAATAGATGCTATTGTCATCCAAAGCCCTCGTAATTCACAGGCATCCTGCAGTCGTTACCCTTAAACAGCACTTTCAAACCATAGTGGCCTGATGGTGGTTAGAGGTATTGAGCTTATAATAACGCTAAAGCACATGTGAATGGCCCCAACTCTACTGCTACAGGCAGACAGGCAGGCAGACAGACAGACAGACAGACAGACAGACAGACAGACAGACAGACAGGCAGGCAGGCAGGCAGGCAGGCAGCCAGACAGACAGGCAGGCAGCCAGACAGACAGGCAGGCAGGCAGGCAGGCAGGCAGGCAGGCAGACAGGCTGGAGTGAGGAATGATTTCAGCAGAAGACTGTTTCTCAGTCATAGGTCTGCATGATGGACTGCACTGACTTTAAGGCTGTGATCTTAAAACCCTTGTCTTGTATATGTACGTGTTTTGTGTCATCATGTACTTTCCATTTTAAATAACTTTGGAAGTCAGCTGTCATTCTCACATCCATTTTGGGGGCAGGGTTGGATCTTGTCACCGTGCCAACCCCATCACACAAGATGGCCGTCTGCTCTCACATCCTGTTTGGTAAAGGGAGAAAATCAGTTATAATTGTTTTACATCCTGTTTGACACTGATCTGTGGGATATTCTGCTCCACATTTACGATTATTTAAGTTCTATTGTGTACGGGCGGAAATGCTTGCCAGAAGGTGTTTTTTTTTCTCTGCGTTTTAGTTTTTCCATTGGTTCACTTCCATAAGACAGGCTCATGTACAGCTGGGCGGTCTGTGTAAGCAAGGTCTGTGGAAGCTCCTGTGTGGGCTGGATGGGGTGAATATGCACTCTACACCAGCAGTCTCTCTACACCAGCAGCCTCTCTACACCAGCAGCCTCTGTTCACCAGCAGCCTCTGTCACGCCCTGGGTCTTACAGTGCATAAAACACTGTTCCCTTTTCCTGTGTTTTTATGGAAATTAATTTATAGCATAATGTCACTATCGCTATTAGAACTCAGAGATATGTGCATATGAATCAGCCCCTCTGTTGTCATAGTAACATGAAGCACTAACCCTGTGAACAGCTGTTGTTATGGTAGTCTCTGAACAGCTGGGGGGCTACGGCTCGCAAGGGATTGTGGGAAATGAGTTTTTGGTCTGTCTCCGCCACTTTGACCCTTCCACTTCCAAGGAGGAGTATTTCAGACCTCACAGTGCTACCGAAATCAGACTTTTACTGTGTAGCAAGTGAATACCAAACGCATCGAGGTGTAATTACTACAACTGTAAAAGCATGATCAAATTAAATAAACAATAATGATTTACAGAGTCTCCTCAGCACGAAACGTAAAAACCCATGAAGCAGACGATCGTAACATTCGACCGCAAATGAGTTCAGGCAGTCATCGCATCCCATTATTTGAGAACGAATGTTGTGCACGGCCAGCGATAGAAACTGAAGTTGTAGGAAGCACAACATCTTGTGTTAGCAGTACAGTGCCTGTGTCAGGATGTTACCTGGAGAACCAAGATGAAGAACACATCCTTGGTCCTCTGCCTTCTGGAACGAAGAGTTCCTAAACTCAGTAAAACTGAGTGTGTGTGTTTGTAGGTGTGTGTGGATAAACCCATCACACTCCTAAAAGAATTTAGGGGTCTTGATAGTTTTGGTGCCGAGGTTGACATATGAGAACATGGGACGTGTTTGTGTGTGTGTCTGAGGCGGGCATTGGTGGTCTCCTGCTCTAGGAATTCTAATGCTTCCTCTGTGGTTTGTGAGGAACAAGGTGATTAGTCCTCCTGCCCCCTGGGGGAGCTGCTCCCTGCTCTCTGCTTCGCTTCACGTCAACAGGAAAGCCAGGCCCCCCGGGGCAGGGAGGCATGATGGGGTGGGGGTGTGTGTTGGGTGTTTATGTGAGGTTTATGTGTGTGTGTGTGTGTATGTGAGGTATATGTGTGTGTTGGGTGTGTATGTGAAGTATTCCCCCACTTAGGGGGGTGCGTATGTGTGTGTGTGTTCATTCAAACTGTGAATGCGTGTGTGTGTGTGGACCGTGGCCTCCAGTCAGAGAGTGGTGAGGAGGAGGGCTTCTCCACAGCCTGGGGCTTAGGGAAGGCTTCTACGGGGATTACAGCCAGGCTAAAATGTTTTCTTTGTAGCTGGAGGAAACCTGAGAAATACTCGCTTCTACCCCCTGGCTGGCCGGCCGGCACACAGGGAAGTCAAGGCAGTTAGAAATCTCTCCCATTCATTAGTACCTTTTCGTCTTTTCGAACCATAAACTGTAAATCTACACAAGGATGAGTGTCTCAGCCCAACTCCTGGAAGCGTTACACCCCTGTTCTTTAATGAACGCTTCTTATGGCAGGGAAAGGAAAGCAGCATTTCTGCTATACTCTCTCCCACTGCTCCTGACGGGCCTGGACTAGCTCCCTCTCTTCTGCCTCTATTGAGCCAGGCTAGCTGGGTAACCCTGCCTGTTTACAGAACCCCTCTCCTGGAGCAGCTAGCCAGGCTACTGGCCTGCTGTGCGGCCTACCGCACTCAAACCAACTGGAGGCTTGTTTAGCTGGTCAAGCAAAAGATCAGGTGTCCAGACCTAAATGGATGATTGAACCTATATCAGTTCCATGTGCACCAGAAGCCAAACTCCTTTTAGAAACGAAAGTCAGGGGGGAGATACTGCAGAGGAATCTGCCGTTAACCGACAACAGATCTTTATCTTCAAAGCTGATACTTTTGTCATTGTTTATTTGTCAGTCATGAATTGTTCTGTCTGCTTGTTCCAGACTTTGAGAGGTGGAGTAACGTTGGGGAGAGGCCTGGAAGACCACGTTGCATGCTGTGCTGCAGAAAGAAACCTCACAGTAAGTCCTCAGACCAGTCTGTCTTTTATTCATCGGAAAACAAGACAGTGCTGTTGCTTACATGGCTAGAATGCCTTGTTAGCATGTTTGCTAACAACGTCTTAATGCTTTACCAGTTTATTCCGTAGACACGAGTTTGGCACACATAACAACGTCTAGTGTTTGACGACCGTCTAGTGACACTGTCCGAACAGCTAGTTGTAGATGCAAACGTTTCCTTGATGACAAATAAAAACATTACACACACATACAGTTAAGACTACTTCGTAACAAACTTCCGTGCCAGAATGGTTGAGTCTCAGTCTAGGTTCACTGGAGGAGATTTCAGCAGAGAACAGACTCTTCCAGCCATGATATATTTACTATTTGACTTGTGCTGCTGGCAGGGAGTTCATTTCCACTAGTTTTGATGGCGTTCTCTCCCTGGCATGTTTTTAATGGCTATTAGATTCACTCGAAAAATACTATTTGCGTCTTTAATGGTTGAACAAGCCAGGAAGGAATTGACTGGGGTTGATGGGGAAACAGAGTTGGGGAGGGCAGCGGGTGTGTGTGTGTGTGTGTGCATGTGCCTTTGTGTTTGTTTATGTGTGCCTGTGTGTGTGTGTGGGTATCGAGATCCTTACTGTGACACTATAATGATAGGCAGCGGGGTGCTAAACTCTCATTTTTTTCTGATAGGGGGGTCAAAGGATGAGAGTAAGGGAGAGGGGGGGCCGAGAGAAAGGGAAGTCTCTTTAATAGAGTGAAAAAGCAGCTGGGTATTTCAACTATCCCCCCCCCCCCCCCACACCCAGTGCACTGTAACAAAATGGCATGGGCCTTCTCCATGTCTACCCAGCCTTTAATCACTCCCAGCTCCCCCCCTCATCCCCCCCTCATCCCTCCCTCATCCCCCCCTCATCCCTCCCTCATCCCCCCCTCATCCCTCCCTCATCCCCCCCTCATCCCTCCCTCATCCCCCCCTCATCCCCCCTGCTAGAACCACGCCTGCAGAGGATTGTTTTACGCTTAATTCTGTTAGTCGTAACGAGATTTCACAAATCAAATCTGCCCCTGGCTGGAAGCCCCGCCCTCTTTGTCTCTCCCATCTCTGTCTGTCTGGTCTGGCCAGGAGGGCATGTTCGGAGACAGTTTAAAGACAAATAAAGGTTTTCATTCTGAAAGCTGTCGTGGGGGTGAGAGGAAGGGGCGGCTTTGTCTTCGTTATGTCTGTTAGCTGCTGAAGTCAGCTCTCTGCCTCTGTGAGAGAGAGTCAGATGCTCAGATTAGGTTCTCCTCTCTCTCTGAAAACGTAGATTCTGTGTGATGAAAGAGACACTTTCAAACTCTTCTCCACCAGTCCATCAACAAATACTGACACTCACCACCCAATAACACTACAGGCACTCAAGGTAAACACTACCTCCTTGTGTTACATAGAATCTATATAGGATCTATTCTGATATATCAATTAATGAAAATGTGTGTGTACCACTTATGTATAAGTATAAACCACCAGCTCTTCTGGTGATTGTAAACGACAGACGTCTGTGCAGCCCTCTCTGGTAGCGTCCAGTCTGATCGTGTTGGATCAAGCCTTCACAAAGGGACCTGCCCAGTTTGATAGTGGATCAAGCCTTCACAAAGGGACCTGCCCAGTTTGATAGTGGATCAGACCTTCACTATGGGACCTGCCAGCACATCTGCTCTCCTCAGTCACAGAACTCCCTCCTCTCAGACTGTCTCCTCCTTCCAAACACTCAGGTCCAGCTCTGCGTTGTCTTCCAGGATGGTGGTCGTGGGCAGGGTGCCCATCCATGCCCCACCGAGAGGGTGGCCCGCGCTGATCAGGTTTCTGCCACCTGTTGCTCGGGCGTGGGAGGGGGCAGGCGAGGTGGCAGCGATCTCCACTTCTTGTGTGCCAACACTGTCCCCAACGTCCTGGCCTTTTGGTTTCACTAGATTTTCATGCCAGTGAAGCATTCATCCTTTCGATTTCTTTCTCGACACAGAAGCGGTGGAAGGGTAAGGTCGTAGAGACTAACCCTTTCAAGGCTAACCCTTGCTAATTAGCATTAGAGGAATCAGAGCGATGTTTACGAATTGATTGTACGGAAGGCTGTTTGTGTACTCGTGACGTCCTTGTGTGTGCGTTTTGGCCCTGCTGCTGTTTGTGGTGTGAGTATTGAGGTTGGTGGTTTTAAGAAAGGCAGCCAGGCCCTTTAAATGGATTCTATCTGAAGCCCTGTCTGCTAGGTGGCGCTAGCTCTGGACTGGTTTTAGCAGAGCTGCTTCCACCTCCCACTGTCTTTACAGACGAGAAATCATGTAGGATGCCATTTCAAACCCCACGAGGAGCACAGGGGTCGTCCCTTGAGGAACTCATTTAGTCCTCTGTTGTCTCAGTAAATATCAAACCGTATTAACGCATCATTTGTGAGACCCTCAAGTCTAGGTTGTCGCTTGGGATAAGGGCATTTTCCTGAGCAATTAAACGATTTAGGCTTAATTTTGATAACGGACAAACGGAGAAATATCAAATTTCTGTACAAACGAACGAGAAACGAATTCCCTCACGCCAATATCTCCCTGCGACCTTTCGGCGGGCAATTTGAAGTTAATGCCCTTTGTCATTAGCGTTGGCATGCTAACTCTTTCCTGAGTCTCTCCTGACACCTCTACCCCTAACCAACAATCTCTCTCACACTCATGTCTGCTCACCCTGCCTCTGTACCACACCAACCCTAATTCTAATTATGTTGATTTAACTTAGCAGCTACCCACCCCCCTCCCCCCCTCCCCGCGCCATCTGAATGGAAGCTTATTAGTTTGAATATTTATTTATTTATTCCCATTTCTTGGGGTCCCTGTCGGCATTTCCAATTACTCTCGCCGCCCGGCTGTAATTGCCTCCACACTAATGGCCGCCAGACAATCGTGCTAAATGAGGTGAGGCAGAGAGGCTGCGAGCCCGACTTCATTAAGAGCTAATGGGATTTTATTGGGGGGACTGAAGACCCAGCTCATCAAAAAGGGGAGATGGAAGAAAACAAAACAGATGGAGAGAAAGAACCAACCACACTCACCCCCTCCCCTCCGCCTCTCCTCCTCACACACACACACTATACACACACACACATTATACACACACAGTACACATACACACACACAGAGCGACACATCAATATCTGCTCTTTCTTACCCTATAATGAGGAACAACACATTGACAGCAACACCCTTTCCTCACCCCTTGTGCACCGCAGGGGAAAGTGCTACGGGCTGTAGGTATTATGGGATGTATCCATCAAATCTTAGTTGAAACAAACGTGGGTTTAAATCTTCTTAAATCCTCACAAATGACAGTTGTCAGCTGAGGTAGTGGTGTGTGTGTGTGTGTTACTGTGAGAGACTGTAAGTGAGCTGGTAGTTTGGTTGTTCTCGACAGTGTTGAAGCGTCGCTGTGCTTCAGCTCTGACGCTTCTCATACCACCCACATCCCAGTGAACACATCCCAGAGAACACATCCCAGAGAACACATCCCAGAGAACACATCCCAGAGAGCACATCCCAGAGAGCACATCCCAGAGAACACATCCCAGAGAGCACATCCCAGAGAACACATCCCAGAGAACACATCCCAGAGAGTACATCCCAGAGAGCACATCCCAGAGAACACATCCCAGAGAACACATCCCAGAGAGCACATCTAAGAGAGCACATCCCAGTGAACACATCCCAGAGAACACATCCCAGAGAGCACATCCAAGAGAGCACATCCCAGAGAACACGTCCCAGAGAACACAACCCATAGCGAAACATGTCTGACCTCAACAGTAGGTCCAGAGACGACAGAGCATGAATTCAGCACCGTCGTAAAAACGCCCAGTATATAGTTTGTGACAAAGTTTTGCTGTGTGAAGCTGTAAAGGGATCCCAATCCAGACCAGAGGTCAGAGAGCTTCCCCTTCAGAAGCATGGGAAACTGGCTCGCCGTTTTGGTGGAAACCCCCTCTCTCATTGGTCGTGATGACGCTGTGATATTCATGGATTGCTGATTCGTTTTCCGTACCTTAATCCTGTGCTCCATCTTAATGCCGACATGCCTGCTCCACTCTGGGATCCAGCTCACTGGCCTTCCTGGCTCCTGAACAACAGGTCCATGCCAAACTCTATTACACGCTGAATAAAACCAACTGTTCACCTGCGAGGACCGTTTAGGCCCACTGTGTAATGGAGACTGTTAAGTGAGCATTAGTTAGTGAGCACCGTTCTGACTTTGTTCCATTCTGAGGTCGCCCAGCCTTAAAGGACACACTGAGGAGTTCAGGGGGGTAAAAAAAACGATTTCACTGGTTGGAGGAGGTAAAGAAGTAGAATGCACAATAATACAAAATACACGTGAAGGGTGTACACAACCTTATGACAGGGTTAACCAGCAGGCTTCTGTCTAACTAGCACCAACAGACAGCAAAGTCAAGAACTGTTGTCCTTTTTCTAACCCCCCCCCCCCCAAAAAGAAATCTATACTTTCACACAATCAGTCATTGTGTGAAAGTATAGATTTTTTGGGGTGTGTGTTGGGGTGGGGCCCAGTGTAGGCCTTGAGGCCTGGGCTCCGTAGTAACAGCTGTCCCCCAGCTGCCAGGCTCCTGCTGGGGGGGGGGACCGGGCAGACCCCCCCAGGGTCAGAGCTGTGGTATGGCGGTCTCCCTGGCAACCAGCAGAGGATCAGACTGGGAGAACAATCCGTCCAGTGAGAGCACAGCACCGTTCTCTTTCTGAGCTCAGCACAGGGGAATGTGGGGGGGACAGGGGGGGGGACGGGGGGTGGAGGGGAGGAAGGGAGGAAGGGGAGGAGGGGGGAAGTACAGGATACAAAAAGCGGAGTGAGGAAGGAATGGATGGATGGATTTGGAGTGGAGGAAAGAAAGGTTTGTGAGCAACTTGCTTTTGGCTCTGACAATTCACCGGTTTCCCCCCTAGCCCCCCCCTCCTCCTCTCCTCTCTTCTTTTCCTTTTCTTCTTCAACCCCTCACCCAGTCCAGTCTCCTCGGGGAGGAGAGATGCTGGTCGAAGGCTTATCTTATGACTCCAGAACTCTCTCCTTGAACTGAAATACCATCCACAAAACCAAAATAGCTGCTCCTTTGCCGCAAATGGAGTACCTGGTACTAAAACTAATACTGCGTCATTGTTTAGCCAAATCATTTATTTACATGTTTTACTGAAACTAAATAGCACGCTCTCTTTGGGGTCTAAAAGCTGCAGTCTACCACACTTCTTAAACAGCAAATAGTGTTTAGTCCAGTTGAAAGTTGGCACAAATGTGTTGCTTAAATGATTGGGCAAGGCATGTAAATAGTGGCTGCTCAATAGTTGTGAAGATTATTCAGTGTGAATTATTTGTTTATTATTTTTCACACATATTTAAGAATAAATCTCCCACCCACTAACCTTCTGCAGAACGTATCAAACAGGAAGTGCTGAGTTTGTGTAACTGTGTTGGAGCTCCAGTCACAATGAGCCGTTAAACAAGAACACACTAACAGGTGTCTCTCTCCGACACTAGATCTGGTCTATCTGCTAATCAGGGGCGCAAGTTAAGACTGTGTGGGGGTGGGTGGGGGTGTGTGAGAGAGTGAGTGAGCGAGCGAGCAAGCAGGAGAGAGCGAGAAACAGAAAAAGAACATGCAGCCAATAGAGAGAAATAGAGATTTAATATTTATTCCAAAAGTTAATGTTTTAGACAACCACCAATTCTAATAGAATCCTTTGTAATCTGAAAGTCAGATCCAATGCAAAGGTAATGCAGAAGTGACATCATCATCAGCGTCCGTCTCCCAGAGCCCCAGACTAACCCCTCCAGCGTCCGTCTCCCAGAGCCCCAGACTAACCCCTCCAGCGTCCGTCTCCCAGAGACTAACCCCTCCAGCGTCCGTCTCCCAG
The DNA here is from genome assembly GCF_021917145.1 of Hypomesus transpacificus. NCBI lineage: Eukaryota > Metazoa > Chordata > Actinopteri > Osmeriformes > Osmeridae > Hypomesus > Hypomesus transpacificus. Next base: position 526,673 of record NC_061079.1, read on the forward strand.
AGCCCCAGACTAACCCCTCCAGCGTCCGTCTCCCAGAGCCCCAGACTAACCCCTCCAGCGTCCATCTCCCAGAGCCCCAGACTAACCCCTCCAGCGTCCGTCTCCCAGAGCCCCAGACTAACCCCTCCAGCATCCGTCTCCCAGAGACTAACCCCTCCAGCGTCCATCTCCCAGAGCCCCAGACTAACCCCTCCAGCGTCCGTCTCCCAGAGCCCCAGACTAACCCCTCCAGCGTCCGTCTCCCAGAGCCCCAGACTAACCCCTCCAGCGTCCGTCTCCCAGAGACTAACCCCTCCAGCGTCCATCTCCCAGAGCCCCAGACTAACCCCTCCAGCGTCCGTCTCCCAGAACCCCAGCGAGCGGCGGAGACTCGCTGGATGACGTCGCTCTTCTTCTTTTACTTTTGGCCCCAAAAAATCGGCAAAAACATGCGGTGGGGGGGGTCTGCACCTTGCGTTTCCATGGTAACGGACTCCCTGCGAAAAGGTCACCGTCAGAGGTAGTTTCAGAAATGGCACAAGAGGATTATGGGGATTTGAAGCGGACAAAAAAAAATCAGTTTTTCTTCTTTTTTTTCTTCTCTTCTTTACAATACTGCACCCCCCCCCCCCCCGGAATATTCTAACGATGATAAAAACATTGGGTTTGAATAGCCGCAATTACACGGCTCCTAGCTGACTAGGGCCTCATCCTTTTATTATTATTTCTTTATTTTCTTTTGAAGTCAGAATTGAAAAGGAAGAGTGGTCCACAGCTCTCTCCAGCTTTGTGGTCTCCGCTGATACGTACCCGACTGCCCCCTCAATCACCAGCGGACGCCCCCCTCCTCCCCCCCCCCCCCACCTCCCCTCTCAAGTCATTTTAATTAAGTCCGTCGCACTGCCATGTCTGGCAGAGATAATTGGAGTGGGTTTTGGATGCCATTTACTCTAAATGTCGCCTTTTTCTTCTTTCTCTCCATCGCCCCCCTCTACACACACACACACACACACACACACACACACACACACAAACACACACCCCCTCAGTCCCACCCTTACCTACCTCCTCATCCTCTACCACAAAGTTAACCTCCCTTCCCTCCTCCCCCCTCTTCTTCCATCTCATATTCAAACGTGAAATATGGATTAACCTTGTCTGTGCGGTTGGGTGGCGCTCTGGAGAAGACTTCCTGTGAAACGTAAATTTGGGCAGACGCTGCAATTTATTTGAAATGGCAAATCAGTAGAAGCAATTTATTTGAAACGAGCACATTCTTTGAACTTTCCTCTTTGGGGAAGGAAGTCTCATTTTCTCACCTACGGAGAGAAGCTGAAAACTTAGAAGAAGCTGAAGAAGCTGTCTTTGCGTTTCCGTAGTGTAGCCTGGTCATCGCTCCCCCATATGGCAACATATTTCTGCTGTGTACTCATATCAGGCAGATGTTTAAAGATCTGACTCATTGAAAATGTACATAAACCACATATCAATGTTTTTATTTACATTGGGTCTACATCGCAAGAATTCTTATTTCGAACACTCCAGAATGTCTTCTTCCAGTTCTACAGTTTGATGAGACACATCCTAGACTGATGTGCTGACATGTCCTGTGTATTTGCAGGCTCTCACAGGATGGAGTGTACATTTGCACAGATAAAGTTCTTCAGATGAGGAGAGTGAGGTCATTGACTTCTACATGCTCCTGTACATTTATATTGCTAACCATGTCAAACTATTTGTTTTAATTAACCTATTATTAGTATGTGTTTCACAACGTGTGAAAAATATGTATTTAAATGACTGTGTGACACAAACACCATGTTGTGTGCTGGGATGGTAATAGAGGTTTTAATTGGGTATTTGTACAGTAGTACTGTATTCATACAGTTCTACTGTCGTTATCCTGCAGGTGTGTTTAAATTCCGGGGTTCTGTCGATTTCTCCTACTGTGTCAGATTTGACTACCGTAGCACTAAACCAAAGGCCTAACCCTAACCTTAAGCTTGGGGTGCTCATACTTTAGAAGCCCTGGCAGGACAACCTGATGGAAGGATCCTCCAGCAGGACTCCTCCCCCCCCAACCACACTCCTCCCACCCCCTGCCCCGGCCCTCCTCCTCCTACCCCCAGCCCTCCTCCCCCCAGATCTCCTCCTCCTCCCCCCAGACCTCCTCCTCCTCCCCCCAGACCTCCTCCTCCTCCCCCCAGCCTTCCTCCTCCCCCCAGCCCTCCTCCTCCTTCCCCCAGCCCTCCTCCTTCCCCCAGCCCTCCTCCTTCCCCCAGCCCTCCTCCTCCCCCCAGCCCTCCTCCTCCTCCTATCCCTAGCCCTCCTGCTCCTCACCCCAGCCCTCCTACTCCTACCCCCAGCCCTCTTCCTCCTATCCCCAGCCCTCCTCCTCCTCCTCCTCACCCCAGCCCTCCTCCTCCTCACCCCAGCCCTCCTCCTCCTCCTATCCCCAGCCCTCCTCCTCCTCCTATCCCCAGCCCTCCTCCTCCTCACCCTAGCCCTCCTCCTCCTACCCCCAGCCCTCCTCCTCCTCACCCTAGCCCTCCTCCTCACCCTAGCCCTCCTCCTCCTATCCCCAGCCCTCCTCCTCACCCTAGCCCTCCTCCTCCTCCCCCCAGCCCTCCTCCTCCTCCTATCCCCAGCCCTCCTCCTCACCCTAGCCCTCCTCCACCTATCCCCAGCCCTCCTCCTCCTACCCCCAGCCCTCCTCCTCCTATCCCCAGCCCTCCTCTTCCTACCCCAACCCTCCTCCTCCTACCCCCAGCCCTCCTCCTCCTATCCCCAGCCCTCCTCCTCCTACCCCCAGACCTCCTCCTCCTATCCCCAGCCCTCCTCTTCCTACCCCAACCCTCCTCCTCCTATCCCCAGCCCTCCTCCTCCTACCCCCAGCCCTCCTCCTCCTATCCCCAGCCCTCCTCTTCTTACCCCAACCCTCCTCCTCCTACCCCAGCCCTCCTACACCCAGTCCTCCATCTATCAGCAGAGCTGGTATGCTGCTGACAGGGGCCTTGCAGTGGGCCACCCATCCAGCCGGCCGCGGAGGGCAGATCTAATATCCTCTCATCTAATGCTCTCCAGATGTCCTATTGGCTGGCTTCTTTTTTGTTGGAGTGGGGGTGGGGGGTAGGGCGGGTGCCCCAAAACTCTGAAGCTGCTGAGGCCTCATCTCAGCACCTCCAGGGAAGAGAGGGAGAGATAGAGAGGGGTAGAGAAAGATAATGGAAAGAGAGAGAGTGTGTGTGGGGGGAGGGGATGAGGGTTAGAAAAATAAATCCAACATCTAATTGAGCCGTGTATGAACGAGTTCAGTTCCTCCCCTTCTCAGCCCTGCTCCGGTGCTTGGACTGGAACTCAGCCCTCTCCCCCCTCCCTTACCTGCACCCTGGTGCTCGTATGAAGCTAGGATCACACCAAACTCTTCACTGTAGGCACACCTCACCTGATGAGCATTTGTGCAAAGTCAATATTCCTAGTTGGAAGAATATCGGATTTTGAATCTCTGAACATGAGGGAGGTGGAGGTGGTCTCTCTTCCTGATGCACCCTGGTTAGAGCAGGGTCAGGTCTCTGACGCGGGGTGTTGAAGCGAGGTGGAGGAACGAGGAGGCTCCATCGTGGGTAACACAGTCTGTCCTTCAGTCTCACACACATTGTCTGGGTTTCCTCTTCCTGTCTGCCTCGCACTGCATCTGTCTTCCCTCTTGTGCAACTTCTCCTTTCATCTCTCTCCTCCTCTCCACCCCTCCCTCTTCTCCTCCGTACCCCTTTCCTCCTCCCCCTCCTCTCCTCTCTCTCTCCTCTCTCCTCTCTCCTCTCTCTCTCTCTCTCCCTCTCGCTTTCTCTCTCTCTCACAAATCCTGTCTCAATGCAAAATAGTCAGAAAGACCAGCCATCTCTATCTCTCTCGTCTTCTATCTACAGTGTTCTGGTCCCAGATGGTCTCCAAACTTCGCTCTCAACCACTACCCCTTTCTGTTACTTATTTTCCTCTCCCCCTCCTTCTCATTCACCCCCCATCCCCCCTCTCTCTTCTCTCTCTCTCTCCTCTTGTCCAGCACATGCATTCTCCAGTCCCTGTGGCATTTTCAGAGGAAATTTAATATTGGATTGTTTGGTGTTTCCAAGGATTTCAATCAGCTGGCAGACTCTCTCTCTCTCTTACTCTCTCTCTCTATCTCTCTCTCTCTCCTTTGCTGTGTTTGTCTCCCCCCTCTCTTTCATCCTGAGACACACAGACTAACATCTGAGGCAATCAGGAGCAGCCGGCCCCAGCGCCATGCTCTGGGTTCTGTACCGATGTTCTCAACATCCTGTCTGTTCTCCTCCCTGGCTCTGAGCTCCTCCTGCACCTTTGCTGCTCTGGAGACGCTGCTCTCTGGAGACGCTGCTCTCTGGAGACGCTCTCTGGAGACGCTGCTCTCTGGAGAGGCTCTCTGGAGACGCTCTCTGGAGCAGCTGCTCTGGAGACGCTGCTCTGGAGACGCTCTCTGGAGACGCTCTCTGGAGACGCTCTGTGGAGACGCTCTCTGGAGACGCTCTCTGGAGACGCTCTCTGGAGACGCTCTGTGGAGACGCTGCTCTGGAGACGCTCTCTGGAGACGCTCTCTGGAGACGCTGCTCTCTGGAGACGCTGCTCTGGAGACGCTCTCTGGAGACGCTCTCTGGAGACGCTGGTCTGGAGACGCTCTCTGGAGACGCTCTGTGGAGCAGCTGCTCTCTGATCATACGAAGGACTGTGGTGATGTAATACATGTATATAATAAGATTACTTGAGGTGATATCTGAACTGCAAGGCTACAGGGAACTGTGGGTGGATGGTTATCAGAGCTTTGTTTCCGGGGACAGAAGACGTTTAAGAGTTCAGAGAAAGAAAGAAAAAGTCCTTTATTAACAATGTCTCTGAGCACACAGTGCCTGTGAGTAGCCAAGCGGGTTACAGGGACCATCCACCCAGAACCTTTTCCCCCACGTCACCCTTGACTCCTCATCGCCCTACATCCTGTAGTAATCCCTCTACAGCCCTGCCCAGGTTAAAGGTTCTTATCTCACGGGCTGCTAGTCACAGTAGTCTGTGTTGAGGGGGTTCACTGCCTCCCCACCCCCTCTATCTCAGCCTCACTGCCCCTCTCAGGCCCCTCTATCTCAGCCTCACTACTCCTCCCCACCCCCTCTATCTCAGCCTCACTGCCCCTCTCAGGCCCCTCTATCTCAGCCTCACTGCCCCTCTCAGGCCCCTCTCAGGGCCTCTTTTGAAATACATCCACCCCCACCACACCACCCCCACCCATCCATGCCAAGAATCCACTAACAATTTAGTGGCTTGCCCATCCACAGTCTCTGCTCCCACAACCCAACACACACACACACACACAGCCACCCACCTGCTAATCCCCCTTCTCATTAGCCCCCCAACGCTGTCCTCAACCCCCACTCCAATGTGGTCTCAGTGCAAGAGGGAGCAGGGAATGGAAGGAGCTGCCTGCTTGGGTCCACTTAATAGCCCTCACCCAGCACTCTTCCCAGCCAGGCAATGCCAACACGGCTGCCCAGCGTGCCTGTTTCCTCTCCCAGGGCGGTGTGGAGGGATGACTGGGTGGGGTTAAGGGGAGGCCTGGCAGAATCCCGAGCCCACAGTCTCTTTAACAAGTTGACTCTCAGAGCTGCCTCTGTAAGATAAGATGATGTTAAAGATCCTTTATAGCCTCATCTGGGTGACATGTTCTAACCCTCCAATGTCAGACATTGGTTTGCCATGTACCTGCCTGGCTGCAGGTTTACCCAGTGTGATACAGGCATGGCTCACTCACACAGTGATAAGCAGCAATCCATGTTTTTTAGGGACCTTGTTGATGCAATAGCAGATAAGCAGTGTTGCTGCCTGGGAATGGCTGGTGTAGACCTGAGAACGGAAAAAGAAAAGATGTTAGTTTGAAAAAAAACGACAAAAAAAATAATATACGGTTTGACGACAATCTCTTAAAGATTACCGTCCCTCTCAGTGAGCTCGCTAGTTCCAATTTCAACGGAATTTCTGCCTTCGATATTCCGATGTTTATCAGCTTAGCGAGAGGAAATGTGATTGCTGTGTGTCAACCGTGGGCCACGCTGGTCTCCTCTGCGCGGGCGCTAATAACATCAAGATGACGGCCAGTTAAACATCCGTCACCGGGCTCAGCTCGCTGAATGAGAGCAGATTGGAGGAGTACTGGAGGTTTCCACTGGGAAGTTAGCACTGGGAAGTTACCAGAACATCGCAGTGACAGTAACTCACGTTTTGTAGAAAAGGAGGCGCTTCCGCACATTTACATTACATGTATTCATTTAGCAGACGCTTTTATCCAAAGCGACTTCCAAAAGAGAGCATTACAACAGTGCATAGGTTACTGATCATAACACCAAGATAGCCCCAAACATTGCGGGTAGCCAAACATGAAGCATACATTGTGAAAAACCAAAGTAAGTTCCAAAGGGAAGAACCATAAGAGCATGTAGGCTAGTTAAACAAGTTACAATTAAACATGAACCTCAAAAAAGCAAACAGTGTACCTAGAAAAGCAAGCAACAGTAAAAATATCTCAGCGAGTACAATAATTTTTTATCAGTTACAGCTAACCAACAAGAGCAACAATTCTCTAAGTAAGAGTCATTCATTGTGATCCTGGAGGAAACTGACATCAGGTCAAGCAAATCATCAGTAGGGCCTACATGGCCTACATTAGCTTATATCATGCTCTCTGTTCATTTATAAATAATATATAATTCCTTTAGGAGGAAAGGAATGCTCTTTAGAATGACATGGTAGGTGATAAAATGAAATCTAGGATCCACAGTTGGGTAAATCCTGGAGGTAGTTAAGCTAACCTCAGAATTGCTAACGCTGTACATTATGCTTATATATAGGTCACACCCGACACAACAAAGTTTGACGTGATCTTGTGTGGTGTGTAACATGTACAGTTCTCATTTCTACACACATGACATGTATCTATTTTAACCCCAAAAAACAACTAATTATAATAAGAGCTTTTAGCTATGCTAATAAGGCTATTTGCATGCGTAGTACGAGCCTTTGGGGAATAACAAAAACATTTTTTTTTTGCCACTCTAGTCTCAACACCCGTTTTAGTCAAGACTTTAATCTAATTTTAAAAAGCAGGCCAGAAAGAAATCAAATCTGAATAATATCTAAACAATAATTTGCATAAATACAAAGAAAACAAGAATTGGAGTCAGATTAGACCACTGATGCCAATGTATGGACGGAAAACACGCAACTTGTGTTGCACACTTGGCTACCTCAGGGGAAATTGGAGTGTGTTCATTATGTCTGAATGTACGAAGGACGTTCATGAAACGTTGCCATCATTATGAAGTTGAATATGAAAGAGGAATTTTTAGCGGTCATTCTTTGAAGAACAAGTTGGATAGGACGTTTTGTCTGGGGTGTGCAACCAACATTTCTATCTATCGATCTGTTTGCTTGCCTGCCTCTCTCTCTCTCTGTAGATAGCTACCTGGCTAGCTCATATTGAGAAGAGAATATAGGTATGACCTGTATGACCTAACCAGCAACAGTAGTAACAACCTCTCCTCCAGAACCACAGTAAACGAGACCAGCGGCAGCATCTCTCCTAGCCGCAGCCCTTCCAGAGGGCTGAACTCTGCTGAACTCTAACAACGTGGATCTGAGTGTCCTTCACTGGGCTGCAGTATCAAACAGGAGCACTGCCGTCCACTCCAGCTGTCCACAGCCTGGGACACGAGGACTGAGAAGAGTGTGAATGCTAAGTGAGGACGTGAGGATGGCTGTCCGGGGTGCAGAGTGTCTCCAGGTCTGCCTGCTGCTGGTTCAGGTTAATGAGGAGGTCTGGGAGATGTGGGCTGTTTTGTGTGGGCCTCCTGCTAGCCTGGGGCAGTGTGAGACCTCGGGACCACTGCTGTGCCTTGCTGCCCCAGGCTGGGCGAGGCGTGTGGGGTTCCTCGCTTCTTTATTCTGTGTGTGTAGGTGGCGTATGATTGTATGTGTGTGTGTGTGTGTGTTGAGGGTGGTGTACGCTTCTACGTGTGTGTGTGTGTGTGTGTGTGTGTGTGTGTGTGTGTGTGTGTGTGTGTGTGTGTGTAGAAGGTGGTGTATGCTTTTTTGTGTGTGTTTTGCATGCATGAGAGTGTGTGTGTAGGAAATGGCCCCTTTTCCCAACCTCATTATCATCAGCAATACCCCCCCCACACACACCCACACACACACACTTACTATTTACAAGCCCCTCACCATTGGTTTGAGCAGGCAAATCTGCTTAACAATGAGCGATGATTGGATTCCTATTTTCAACAAACCCTGATTTATGTATTCATCTTGACTAATGCTGTGATCAGGGCATTAAGATGCATGGTATTTGGGAAAGGTGACACCTCTGCAGCAAATGGTATTCATTGGCTTTCTAGTTTATATCAGTAACCTGGAAACTATAACCGAATGGACCAAATGATTTTGAAGGAGGATTGAGATTGCTCTCTGGCTTACAGCAAACACATGCTAGCTCTGCAGCGGTTTTATAATTCCCACACATGAAAACACAAACGGAGATCCAACTGGGTCTGGTGAAGTGTCGAGTCCGTCTCAAGTGCTGCATTCCAACATGTTCTCCTGATTGACGGTCCTTGCATAGCTAATGTCAGTTTTTAAACTTTTCATCCGGGCTGTACAACATGAAACAATATTATACTGGATGGATTCTGAGGTAAAATGTTGTTGATATTTTGAGTCAGTATGTAAAGTAGATCCCAAACACCAGTCCTCAAACTGATCTTTTCCACGTTTGGTTAGAAAAATAAATGGTGACAAAAATTGGATTGTGTGTGTGTGTGTGTTTGGATGAGGTGTGTGTGTCCAGTTTGTGCAGAGCTTGGATGAAGTATGTCTCTTGTAAACACTCCTGACCACATCCTCCTGACTGCAGGCGTCACCTGTTTTCTGTTTGGTTCAAAAAGCCAATCAGCTCTCTGATCAGGAGATTAGGCCGATGTACCGACCAATCCAGAACTGTTTAACATATCAAACACTCAGGCCTGTTTCTCACTGTTTCTCATTGGTGTAGTGCTTGTGGTGTGTGGATGGTTTGACTATAAACTGACAGGAAGAGAATTAATGTGTGTGTGTGTGTGTGTGTGTAGAATCAAGGACAATATAGGATTGGAGAGTGCCAGCCCCTCCACAGTCCAGCCCCCTCCCCCCACCCCTATCAATACCCTCATCCCCCTAGGAACTTGTAGAAATTAGCCCTGTTATCAGACTAGCCAACGATTGTGGTCAGGGGTCATGTCGAGATTTATCGATGACATCTTTAGCCTTTTCTCAGCCGGGGGCAGACTGGAAGGCAGCACCAGTGGGACAGCCCAGAGGATCGAAACAAGTGAACATTCAGGCACAAACAGAGGCAGCTGTCTGTATTTACTCCTGTTCGAGCCTCAATATCCAAACATCTGAAACGTGTGATACATTCACAAAGGGTTAGGTTGTTGGTTTATCTACAGAGTCTAAACACTGTCAGGTTCCGGTTTAGCATCAGTGGTCAGGAGTGTTTGAGGTTAGAGTTAGCACAACCATCGTTATTTGTGGAAAAGGATGCAGAGTCACGATGCTATTGTAACAGACGTGGTCTTGCAAGTTCTGTCAGAGGCTCTGTCCGCTCCGACCAGGAGTCGAACTCACCACCTCTGACTTCCCAAGCGCCACCACTACCAACTACGCCAAAGAACAGCTAGCACTTCTTTGACGTGGATGGCGTTTTACGTACTTGAGGAGTGAGTTTCACCACATACCGGCTACACTATAATGCAACATACAAGGATCTAGAGGACGTTTCACTAAAGGCCTGAGAGCTGAACCGTCCTGTGCAGCAGGATCACAGTGTGACCTTGTGACCTTTTGACTGTCCCTGGATCACAGTGTGACCTTGTGACGGGGCTCCCAGCCCCAGGGTCAGCCTCAGCCCCAGGGTCAGCCTCAGCCCCAGGTTCAGCCTCCAGCCCCAGGGACAGCCTCAGCCCCAGGGACAGCCTTCAGCCCCAGGGTCAGCCTCAGCCCCAGGGACAGCCTCAGCCCCAGGGTCAGCCTCAGCCCCAGGGACAGCCTCCAGCCCCAGGGTCAGCCTCAGCCCCAGGGACAGCCAGCCCCAGGGTCAGCCTCAGCCCCAGGGTCAGCCTCAGCCCCAGGGTCAGCCTTCAGCCCAGGGTCAGCCTTCAGCCCCAGGGACAGCCTTCAGCCCCAGGGACAGCCTTCAGCCCCAGGGTCAGCCTCAGCCCCAGGGTCAGCCTGGCCACGCTGGCTTCTGCATCCAATGTGGATTTTTATTTCAATACCGGGAGCAAATGGTCAAATTGTGGAAATGTGAACGACAAGCTTGAAGTGAGAGGGGCTCAGGGTTTCTCTGAACAGAACCTGGTTGGAAAATTGAATTTTTAAAAAGCTGTGGCACCAGCCCAGTGCTGAATCAGATTAAAGAGTACAATTGTTTCCCTTTTCTTCAATGCAAATACATATTCAGAAACAAGCCTTTGATGTTTGTTCTTTTTTTGAGGGGGGGATCATTTGCCTCCAGTTCATGTTCCTTTTCATGCTTGCCATTGAAATTTGGAGTTGAGCTCAAGGCAATGCTTTGCTGATATGTATTGTGGAATGAGTTAGGTTTGGAGTGTGATAGGTTTTCATAGATAATTACCTCACATGTGAGTTACAAACAGGAAGCAGTTTAGAAACCAGAAACACTTGTGTCTCAGGCTGGAGCTGGCTAATTATTAGTTGGTTCATTGAGACGTTTTATTTAATTTGATTTATCATGGTGCCATGAGAGTGTTGGTGATCAAAGCTTTCAGATGTTCTCAGGGAACTTAACACTTTTTAGCCTGTTTGGTCGTTCACCATGTGAGGATGTTTTTTGTTTCTAAATAGATGTTTTCCTGTGGTGGACGTCTTTGGGTATGAGGGTCAGGGAGTGTGTGTGTGTGTGTGTGCCTGTCTCACGTAACACGCTTGTTCAGATCTGGTGTGTGGTACCTCATTCCTCAAGGGAGGAGGCGACTTTAGAGGATGCCTAAAATACTGCGCAATAATTGGAATTGCTTTATCTTTAGTCTCATCAATTAATGTGCAATTTTCCATTTAATCACCAACGCGCTTCCTGCATTTGCAATTAAAATAAGCCCTGATAACAGAGAAGATGTTTCTGCTGATATCATTGGAATATGCACACACACACACACCAGGAATAGCAATCAGTACACAAAACACAGACACACACACATGCATACAAACACACAGGCAATCACAGAACACACATTCAAGTGCACAAAGTATAAACAGACACACAAACAGCCTCCAACCAGACCATCCTCCACAGGCATGGTTGTGAGAGTGCTACCTGACGTGCAGCGCCTCCTAGAACAGACAGATCCTCCTAGAACAGACAGAACCTCCTAGAACAAACAGAACCTCCTAGAACAGACAGAACCTCCTAGAACAAACAGAACCTCCTAGAACAGACAGAACCTCCTAGAACAGACAGAACCTCCTAGAACAAACAGAACCTCCTAGAACAGACAGAACCTCCTACAACCGACAGAACCTCCTAGAACAGGGTTGTAAAACTAGTCTAGAAGAAGCAGAGGAGATATCTGGAGGTTTAGACGTCCCTGTGGGTGTCACTAGCAGTGACAGAAACACACCTTTAGCTTAGCTGTATTACGTGTTTATTTTAGGGGGTGGGATTGGAACCTACAACCTATTGATCTGCAGTAAAACGTTCCACACGGTTGCCTGTTGGAACCGTCCCGGTGGTGGAGCTGGCAGAGTTGTCCCTGGTGGTCTGCTCTCTGGGTGATCTTACTCTTCTTCTGCTGTCCTGGAGGACAGACGAGCTGCCAGTTTCACTTCCTGTCTGGTCTGGCGTCTGGTTCTGTGGCCTTGTCACCGGGTCTCCTCAGAGAGGGGTCTGTCTGGGGACCTAAACAGGACACGTGTTCTGCCTCTGCAGGATGGAACACAGACGGTTTTTCCATCAAGAAAAATTATCATTTGTAATTGTAAACTGTATAGAAATATCTGTACTATCTTATATAAACCCTCCTTTAATGTACCTTAATTAATACTGTGCAAAATGTATTCTTGTGTGTGCAGTTTCGTTTAGGTTCTTGAGATACAGGGGGGGAAAAAAGTAAATGTAGAAATGTGTGGTTTCCTGTCAGAAAGCCGTCTTACAGGGAGCACTGTTTATACATTTGATCAGCACTTTCCTCAGCACTTAGTGTGTGTGTGTGTGTGCGTGTGTGTGTGTTTGAAAATTATGAATGGCAAGAAAACACACAGTACACAGCACACTATCCTGGCATGTACACACACACACACACGTATACATGCACTCAGACACACTGTGAGACTAACGGTGCCCCTGGACCGGTCACACAGCAAGCCGTGTGTGTGAGAGAGCACGAGAAGATGTGTGTGATGATGACGGGGCTTGAACTGAGCAGAACATGGGCCTCAGAACTGAGGGCTGATTTACAGCTCTCATACTGACGACACACACACACACACGACACACACACACACACGACACACACACACACACACACACTCCTAGGCACATAGCCCTAGGAGGCTTGTATTACATACTGTCTAGTCACTGGGACGTTAAAAGAAAACTGTGGATTGACTAGATTGTTTACTCGTTTATTGGACTGAGTGCAGATTCAGAGAACCTGTAGAGAGTTCTTCACCTCAGACAGAAAATTTGATTTTGGGAGCAGAGGCAGGATAGCCAGGCTGGTGGTCTTCAGCGTAGGAGCATGGATAAAACATCATCCAGCTCACTCCCAGACCTGGAGGAGTCCTGCTGTCTGCCTGGTCGAGCATCCAGACGGGGGCTGTGTGTGTCAAGCAGGAAGGTATCCCTTGGAGTGTGTGTGACTACCTGTGTTCCATCGTGTGTGTGTGTGTGTGTGTGTATGTGAGTGTGTCAACTCCAGAGACCTTAACCCTGAACCAATTATCTCTCTAGGGGTCCAGCACAGAACCTGGGGGACCCCCTGCTGTCCTGGCAACTGCAATTAGTCCACTGACTGGAGCACAAATTAACCCACTGATTGGCCAATTGGTGAAGCAGTCTGACATGAGGACAGCCAGGGTGATGTTTGTATCTCGTTGCAGGCTGTGTTAGCTTGCATTGCTGACTTGCTGTCTTGGTAAAGTACAGTATCTGTTTAGTGTGTGATTTGAGATCCTTGGACTGTTATGACACTCAGTCTTTGTGTCTGTGCACATGAGACGTGTGTGGCTGTGCACATGAGGTTCAGCTGGGGAAGGGGAGAGAGGGAGAGATGAGGAAGTGAGAAAGTTCAAACTCTAATCATAGCAACACCTGGTGGCTAGTTCAGAAATAACAATTCCGAAAAAAGTCCCTAAACATACCCACATTCAGCAGACAGACAGAACTTGTCAAACGATCACTCCACTGACTTTCTGAAAAATGCTTTGTTGACAGCATTGGATAATTCCTGTAAGTTTTGTAAAAATGACGGAGTACATTAACACAATCTGTGTGTGTGTGTGTGTGTGTGTATGTGCTCTCCCCAGGTCTTCATGTGAAGCTATCCCATAATGCAACATGTGCCCCCAGCACCAGGACTAGCTATGATGGCCACCCAGAGTGTTCCTCCACCATCCTACCAGGAGAGCCAGCAGGTAGGTGTCTGCTAGAGGTACACAGGCTGGGGAACACCTGGAGAAGCCCCCTAAAAGCCCTCATAGAAGCCCCCTAGAAGCCCCCTAGAAGCCCCCCTAGCCACAGTGAACACAGTTTAACAGGCTTTAACAGGCCTGCCTTAGACCACTGTAGCAGCAGCGGTTTCAGAGTTTAGGGGTAGTTTGGTTTTTAATCCAGGTGGAGTACAGAGATTACAGTAATGATTACAGGATGCTGACACTCTGGGTTCCTCTGCTGAATGGCTGGAGAGAGAGGGAGGGAGAGAGAGATTAGCAATTTAGATACTAGCATTATCCTACATATCATCAGCCATCACCATAGGATTGGATAAAGCGACACTGTAAATGTTGTATTGTTCCTTTAGGGGAAAATTTGCCAAATATGTTTATTATCCTTACCCTTGTGGTGATCAAACGGGTTGCCCAGTGCAGACGCCACAAGCCTGGTAAACTGAGGGTAAAGTAGATCAGGTTGGAGGAAGCACGCCTCACCACCCCTCCCCCTCTGTCTCCAACGCCGTATCCTTCCGCCTGGAGGATTAGTGCCAGGGGAACGCTCCTGTGCCCAGTCAAAGCACGGCACTAATGCAAATGAGAGCTAGTTAAGTGTGAAGAAGCTAATTTATTTCCCATTTGGTGCCGGGATTAAGACTTGAAGCTTCCTACCCATTGCACAAAAAAATGGGGAGAAGGGGAGGGAGGATGCAGGGAGGAGGGGGGGGGGCTATTTCCTGAGAGAAAACAAGTGGGAAAAAGAGCGGGGGAGAGAAAGAGAATGAGAGAGGGGGATGGAGGAGTCGGGATGCGAAGATAAACACAACTGGAAAGAGGCAAACCATCACATATCACACACCATCACAAGATGGAGAGATGAATAGTCTGTCCTCTCCTGCTTGGATGTGGTTCTAAATGTGTTTCATGTGCATTACATGAGAGACGCCCTCTGTTTGTGATTTTGACTTCCTGTTGTCATGATCTTGACTTCCTGTTGTTGTGATCCTGACTTCCTGTTGTGATAATCTTGACTTCCTGTTATTGTGATTGTGACTTCCTGTTGTTTTGATCTTGACTTCCTGTTGTGATCCTAACTTCCTGTTGTTGTGACCCTGACTTCCTGTCGTGCAGATGACGGGCACCACCCAGCAGAACTCCAAGACCCCGCAGGTCCACCTCCCAGCCGCGGGGGGCGCCAGCACCCCGGTCAGCGTGACCCTTGACCCCCAGGCCCAGCTGGAGTCTGATAAGAGGGCCGTCTACAGGTGAGACCTCGGCAGGTGGGGCAGATGGGGGGACTGGAGGAGACAGTCTAGTCGTGGTACATGGAGAAACCGTGACTGGAAGGAAGATTGACAGACCAGCTGTGTCGAACATAAAACACTGCACATTGGCGTGTGTGTATGCTCAAAAGACTACATTCGTGTAGAATACTGTCGGGTACATTCCTGCTAGTCAGGAAGACTTCATGCAGTTGCCATATTGAGTAAGTGCCACATAATGTTCTTTTGAGGGCGTTGAAAGGTACCCAAACACATATTTGAAATGTACTCTCCACTAACCAACCTCATCACTTGAATATTAATGCACTTTCATAATGGGCATCTATTATCTATTTATGAAGTAAATTATTCAAAATACAGACTTTTTTTTTCTGTTCAGCAATCTCCCAGTGAGAAATCACACGCCTGCTACAAATCGCGGCAGAAATATATGACCCAAAAAACAAAGCTTGCCATGGACACAGTCTTCATTGGATTGTGCTAAGATGACACGGCACCCTTTTAGCTCGGCCCAACGCCCTGGCACTGTGGCTTCCCGGAAGGTGATCAGCTATTCCTGTCTGATTGGGTTCTCGCCCCCTAGAGGCCTGCGCTGAGCCCCAAAGGCAAGCCGCTATGAAGGCCTTGCCAAGCCGGGGGCTGAATTTCTAAGCTCCTCTGAGATACAAGCCTGTCTTTGATGTGAGCAGCCCGCCTGAGGGTGGCTGCAGGCAGTGTGAAATAAAAAAATAAAACAGAGAAAGATTCAGCCCCCAGACCTACACTGTCTGGTTTAGACTCCACCATTTTTCTTCCATAAAAACCCAAGGATGGTCCACATACACACAATGTTTTTAGCAGGCTTGAAAACGCAGAAAGAGATATAAAAATAACACGCACTCACACACCAGCCATAGTATAGAATAGAAACGTACAAGCACTTGTGCAGATATAGATATTCGGAAGCAAACGGACATTTGGAACAACAGTAGCCAACAATCAAAAGGCCGTAAGAGGTGCGTTTTTCGTCCTGTGCTGAGGGGTGTCATTAAATATCCGCAGGTGGCACTGAACAAACCTGCTGGCCTTACATCATAGTGGTACTTTCAGATTTTATTTTACAGTTAGATTTAAGTAACCGACTTCAAATAACGTGTTAAATTTAGCTCAATATTCCCTCACGACAGTTGAAAGATGCAGACAAACAAACAATCCTGACTTTCCCAAAGAAATCTGCCCCTCCCACGTTTATACCTCTGCGCTGTGTTCATTTGAGGCTTTGAAACTTTCAAAGCAGATGAGACTTGAAATTAGCATCGCTGTAATTTTGGGGCTAGGAAGTCTGCTTGCATCCGCTCAAATGTTTATGCATACGTCAGTTCTTTTTGCTAATTGCCAGCATAGTCGGGTTTGTGTGGAACTGTCTCGTCTATTCTTTCCTAAGCCGAGGCACTTAATTATTAACTGCGGAATCAACGTGCAATAGCGTGATTATCCTAACGAGTTACTGGGTTCTATGTAAAATAACCCTCTGGATGCGCAGTGTCTTATTAAAATGACGATAGGGGGTCTGTTTTCTTAGTCGCTGATATTATGCTCCACTCAGATGCAAGTTCTGCACCATTTTAGACAGAAGTAGAAGTGTTCTACAACGTTTGTCAAGAATGAATCTCTTCGCAATGCATCGCGTGGACGTTGGCTGGTTGTCAAGGGTGTTTGTCACCGTATTTTATCTTCATGTGAAAAGACCGTGACTAATCTGATCTAACATAAATAATAATAGGTTATAATGAATAAATATAGGCTTGTGGAGTAAAAGTGTCCCCAGACCGTAAAAGCATAACATGTTTATATTCTGCTGTCCAGCCAGACAGTTTGTTTATAATAATTATACATTGTTGTTCAGAATGTTGTGGTTACTTAGAATTAATTTTAAGTAATGTAGATTTAACCATGACAACCATAACCATGACGAGAACACAGCTAGAAAACAATGAAAGTGGGCAGTTGTCAAAACTAGTGACTAGTGATGTCTACAGCAAGTATGCAAGACGAGTTTGTTCATAGATACTAATAGTTAGCCCAAGATCAGAATCTTTGGGTACTAGGGCTCACTTTTCCAATCTTGCTCCTGTCAGATCTAATTAGTTATCAGACTCATCATGGTGTTCCTGTAATGCTCCTCCTTAAAGCCACAAGTCATGTTTACGCTGGAGATCAGAGCCATGAAACTGAATGATGTTCAAGTGAGACCTGGTGTTCATTGGAATATCTCTTTAAGCACACTTGTTCAAGTGAGACCTGGTGTTCATTGGAATATCTCTTTAAGCACACTTGTTCAAGTGAGACCTGGTGTTCATTGGAATATCTCTTTAAGCGCACTTGAAATATTTGTACTGTTAAAGTCGCAAATTTAAGCTCAAATTGGAAACAAAATGTTTTATGTATCCTTTAAGGAATAATGTGTCCTCCATGGGCTTTGCTGCATGGCTCCTCTGAAAGTGTCCATCCAGCCGGGCCGGGCCCTGTATGGGGTGCATTATCATTCACTATCCACCACGGTGGGACCTTGCTGAAAGCTTCTCTCATGCTGGCCTTTCTGACTATTTTGCATTGAGACAGGATTTGTGAGAGAGAGAAAGAGAGAAAGAGAGAGGGAGAGGGAGAGGGAGAGGGAGAGGGAGAGGGAGAGGGAGAGAGAGAGAGAGAGAGAGGGAGAGAGAGAGGGAGAGGGAGAGAGAGAGAGAGGTACCTCACAGCGATCCAGACTCTTATTGAACTCCAGTGGATTCCGGGATTCAAAGGGATGTGTTTGTGTGTAGCCCACGTGCGGGAAATCCATGAAGGGAATATTGTAGATGCAGCAGAGAGGCAAGTCATTCCATATCATGCACAACAGGAACCCTTTTAATGTGAAGGAGTGGTGAGAGAGCAGCTTCTCTGGCTGGTGTGTGTGCATGCAAACGCCTGGAACGCACCGTGAAGTCTGTTTACCTACACCGCTGCCAAGCTTTCGATAACCAGGCCTCTTGACATCGTAACGACTCGCACCGTTTGACGACGCGGTACAGCCCTCGTTTCTGGAGAGGAGTTTTCCTTTCAAGAGGTCAGCATGACAGAGCTAAATTACTCAGGGATGGAAGAGTTTTTAGTCAAAGCCGAATGGTTTATCGGCTGTTTGTCAAAGATCTGTTTCCTAACGAACTCCCTCTCTGCTTGACTCTTTACTTAACCTGCGGTTGAGTAACTGCACTTTCAAATACTGAACCAAGACACAGTACTGGTGCCTTTATCCAAAGCAACGTTCAGTCCAGGGGGAATTTGGAGAGAGAGGAGGAGTAAGAGAAGAGAGAGGGGGAGGAAGAGGGGAGAGGGGGAGGAAGGAGAGAGAAGGGGAGGGAGATGCAGAATGAAGGATAGGGAGAGAAAAGTAGGAAACAAAGGTGGATTTATTGTGGTGGATTGTCTGGGGCCTGACTCCCTGTTTATGAGTGTGTGTCCCTGTGCAGGGTGTGTGTGTGTCTCTCTCTCTGTGCAGGGTGTGTGTGTGTCTCTCTCTCTGTGCAGGGTGTGTGTGTGTCTCTCTCTCTGTGCAGGGTGTGTGTGTGTCTCTCTCTCTGTGCAGGGTGTGTGTGTGTCTCTCTCTCTGTGCAGGGTGTGTGTGTGTCTCTCTCTCTGTGCAGGGTGTGTGTGTGTCTCTCTCTGTGCAGGGTGTGTGTGTGTCTCTCTCTGTGCAGGGTGTGTGTGTGTGTCCCTGTGCAGGGTGTGTGTGTGTCTCTCTCTGTGCAGGGTGTGTGTGTCTCTCTCTGTGCAGGGTGTGTGTGTGTGTCTCTCTCTGTGCAGGGTGTGTTCCAGACATGTTGCCTGGGGGAGAGAGGGGCTCTTGAGGAGCAGCAGCAGGGGTCCTACACCAGCAGGCTGCTATAAAGCGCCCAGCATATAGACGCCTGATTAGGATGGTAAACATGGAGAGCACACAGCAACGACCCCCCTCTGCACCCCACAGGCACCCAGCCTCCACACCCCCACCCAGCCCCAGCCTCCACCCAGCCTCTACCCAGCCCCAGCCTCCACCCAGCCCCAGCCTCCACCCAGCCCCACCCAGCCCCAGCCTCCACCCAGCCCCAACCTCCAGCTAGCCTCTACCCACCCCCACCCAGCCCCAGCCTCCACCCAGCCCCCACACCCCCACCCAGCCCCAGCCTCAATCCAGCCTCCACCCCCCCCCCCACAGCCCCAGCCCCAGCACCAGCCTCCACACATGCGATGGCAGAGAAACATGAAATTAGCAAAACAGGCTTTTCTTTTCTCTGACACGTTTGACACGACTGTGCCTGAGTCTTCAGTGGTGGTTATTGTGATTCCACTTTCACTCCTCTCTTAAAGCACGGTAATGACAGGAAGACCACACCTTGACCAACTCACGCAGTTTTGAGCTAACAGTCACTAGAATCGGGTGTAAACGTGGCATAAAAACCTCACATGACCCCAGTTATCCACCCAAAGTCTCACAACACCAAACCACCATCCCAAACTTGTACTCGTAGTTTCCTGCTCGTCATTTGGTCCTAACTGCCACACAGCAGAAGGTAATATAAGCCATCATCTTCCTCTTCTCTGTGTGGAAGTCATCATGTGTCCCTGGGGTCTTGGATTTACCGCTCGTTTGAGTCCCATCTTCCTCAGTGTGAGAGGACTGCTGACTCTCTGCTCTTTAACGATCCCTGGAATGATTCCCTGCCCAGGCGTCCTCTCCCCGTCGCACTGCAGATACACTTTCCTTCTCCTTCTTTGCTACTTGCGATCGACTGTCACACACGCTCCACGATTCACCGGAGATCATAAACACTCTGGCGTGTGCACAGACACATCTACATACGTGTGAGAGGTGGGTCACCTGACACACATTAGCAACAAAATCTCATCAATTACTGTCTTCAAGGAAATCAACTGATCACGACTGATGGCATATGACATGGTGATGTTTTAGCTTCTGCTAGGTTAGCTGGAAACTCAAGTGAGCAGGTAAAAATCCAGTGTCCTATTATTTAATGAATTCCTCAGCAATGTGGATTAAAGATTTTAATTACTGTAGTTTATTGCTTGGCCGGTTTGTTTGTTTGTTGTTTTATAACCTGGGTGGCTGTAGATGTGGATAAGCTGGCCAATAAAGGTGCTGTGTACTTTTCAGTCTTTTACCCACAATGCCCTTGGGCCCCAGAAGCCCAGCAGCATCATATCGACATGACACGACTGTCTGAGAGAGAGAGAGTGGGTGTGTTGGTGTTTACAGACTGAGAGATATCTGATATTGGACTGTGGGGAACTCTCTCCAAGTTTAAACATCCTCCACTGGGAATGAACGTGTCTGAGAAGACAAAGACAACTGAGACAAAGAAATGATCACATGAATCCCATCTGGTGGTGTCTGTCTTCAGATGACAGGGTGATTCGCGGTTAGTGGTGGACGTTCTGTAGCACCTGCAGCAGTAGGAGCACACCTGGGCACCTGGTAGAGATGGTGTACCCTGGAGGAAGTATTCAGCCAAGGACAAGTTACCCTCCTCACCGCTCCTTACCCCTTCTCCCCTCCTTCTCTCCCTCCTTCTCCCCCCTTCTCTCCCTCCTTCTCACCCTTTTAGATTGTCTCCATTTCTTTTCTCTCCTTTCTCAGTGTTTCAGGGTACAGAACTCCCAGGGCACCCATCTCTCTCACACACACACACTCACACACACACTCACACACGCACACATGCACACCCCCCCCCTCTCCCTCTCTTCTCTCCCTCCCTCTCTACCAGGCCTGGTGGTGGAGGGTGCTGCAGCTCTGAGCGTGTCCATCTGTTTAGTATTCCTCTCACGTCCAGCCGAGGGAGCCGCATTAAATTGGGATCAGGCAGATTAGAGTCTAATATAGCCGGCTATTAAAGGCTGCAAATGAGAGCCATGGGTTACAGGCTGAGCAGGGCTCCACTCTGGCATGGACCAAGCCCCATGCAGACACCTGTACTCCCTGACCTCCTCTCCCACCTCCAGCCCTCTCACACACACACACACACACACACACACACTCACTGACTCACTCACTCACTCACTCACACACACACACATACACACACACTCATACACTCCAACAGATGGATGTGTTGGGGCACTAGTTGTTTTGAGTTTGATGTGGTAGATTGAATTCATCTAGGTGTGCGTGTATTAAGTGAGGTACCTGGTACAGTATGGAAGTGCTTGTGATGTTCGTTCTGTGGCTGATCTTAATGTGTTCAGTTGTATTGTCAGTAGGATTTAGTACTAGTTAGTGCTGGAAGGACTCAGCAATCAAGGGCTCAAAGATCCATCTCTACAAACTATGAACATCAGTAGTCACAATCAGTAACAGGAAAATATGTCAGTATCAGTCATTATTATTATATTATATTTTCTCTAATAAAAAGCTAAACTTATCTGGTATTGCTAATACCTACCATGGATGGAAATAGTTCAAGTAAGTCTGGAGAATGTGAAGATGGATCCATGACCCCTCCTGCAGGGGGGGGTCTGTCCTGGATGACCTTCCAGATAAAAGCCAGATGGAGACAATATAACTACTGGACCTTAACACCTCACTTAAAGGTCCTCATGGATATAGCTGCCTGAAATCTGCCTGGTCAAAATGTACAGTGTGTAACACAATGAAAAAGGACAGTTTGAGAAGATTTGTCACACACATTAAACAACAAACAGCAGCAGACTGCAGAAACTTCATTAGAAGCAGGAGTAGGCTGAACATGTGCTTTGAATAAAAACGATATCTGTAAATGATCAAAAACAGGATAAAATAGTACTGTGAATGAACAAGACCTTCAAACTCTCTCCTCCTCCCCTCCTCCTCCTCCTCCCCTCCTCTCCTCCTCCTCTCTCCTCCCCTCCTCCTCCCCTCCTTACCTCCTCCTCCCCTCCTCCTCCTCTGCTCCTCCTCCCCGCCCCTCTCTCCTCCTCCCCTCCTCTCCCCCTCCTCTCCTCCTCCCCTCCCCTACTCCTCCCCTCCTCCTCCCCTCTCCTACTCCTCCCATACTCATCCCCTCCTCCTCCTCTCCTCCACTCCTCCTCCTCTCCTCCTTCTCTCCTCCACCCCTCCTCCTCCTCACCTCCCCTCCTCCCCTACCCTCATCCCTTCCTCTCCTCCTTTCCTCCTCCCCTCCTTCCCCCCTCCTCCCCCTCCCCTCCTCCTCCTCTCCTCTCCCCTTCCCCCCTCCTCCCCCTCCCCTCCTCCTCTCCTCCTTTATTCTCCTCCCCCTCCCCTCCTCCTCTCCTCCTCTCCTCCTCCTCCTCCTGTCCCCCTCCTCTTCCCCTCCCCTCCTCCTCCCCTCCTCCTCTCCTCCCCTCCCCTCTCTCCTTCCACAGACACCCCCTATTTCCTCTTCTGGCGCTGCTGTTTGAGAAGTGTGAACAGGCCACACAGGGCTCTGAGTGCATCACCTCCGCCAGCTTCGACGTCGACATCGAGAACTTTGTCCACCAGCAGGAGCAGGACCACAAGCCGTTTTTCAGCGAAGATCCTGAGCTTGACAACCTGGTGAGACCAGAGGAACACACTCCTGAAACACGGGTCATCCTCAAACATGACTTCATGGTTAAACCAGTCCTCCGTAGGTGAATCTAATATTTACAGCCAGATGAAAAGCAGCATCCAAACCCTTCTCGCCATAAAACATCCATACTCGTAAATCAAGAGAGATGAACTTGGGTTGACACCCTTCTGCATTCAAGACTGTTGTCAACTTAGTGAGACAGTCACAATCAAAACTTCCCTCTTCTGGTTGAGTAAGGACCTGCAGTGCTGCGTCATTTCCTGTCCCTTCTCATTCTTCTCTCCACCTCTTCATCACTCTGTTTCATGTACAGTGCCCTCCAAAAGTATTGGAACAGTGAGGCGAATTCCTTTATTTTTGCTGTAGACTGAAAACATTTGGGCTTGACATCAAATAATGAACGTGAGACCAGAGATCAACGTTTCAGCTTTTATTTCCAGGTATTTACATCAGGATCTGATGCACAACTAAGAAAATATCACATTTTGTTTGAATCCACCCATTTGTCATGTGATCAAAAGTATTGGAACAGATATACTTAAAACATATTTAAGTGAATAAGACTTAATATTTAGTTGCAAATCCTTTGCTTTCAATAACTGCAGCAAGTCTGTGACCCATTGACGTCACCAAACTTTTGCATTCTTCCTTTTTGATGCTTTCCCAGGCTTTCACTGCAGCTTCTTTCAGTTGTTGTTTGTTTTGTGGGGTTCCTCCCTTCAGTCTCCTCTTAAGCAGGTAAAATGCATGCTCTATAGGGTTTAAGTCTGGAGATTGACTTGGCCAGTCTAATACCTTCCATTTCTTGCCCCTGATGAACTCCTTTGTTGTTTTGGCAGTGTGTTTTGGGTCGTTATCTTGCTGCATGATGAAGGCTCTGCCAATCAGTTTGGTTGCATCTTTCCTTAAATTGGCAGACAAAATGTTTCTGTAGACTTCCGAGTTCATTTTGCTGCTGCCATCATGTGTTATATCCTCAATGAAGATTAATGAGCCCGTCCCAGAAGAAGCCATGCAAGCCCAAGCCATGACATTATCTCCACCGTGTTTCACAGATGAGCTTGTGTGTTTGGGATCATGAGCAGTTCCTTTCTTTCTCCAAACTTTAGCCTTTCCATCACTTTGGTAAAAGTTAATCTTTGTCTCATCAGTCCATAAAACTTTGTCCCAGAATTTTTGAGGTTCATCTCTGTACTTTTTGGCAAATTCCAGCCTGGCCTTCCTATTCTTCTTGCTAATGAGTGGTTTGCATCTTCTGGTGTAGCCCTTGTACTTTTGTTCATGAAGTCTTCTGCGAACAGTAGATAGTGATACCTTCACTCCTGCCATCTGGAGGTTGTTGCTGATCTCACTAACAGTTGTTTTAGGGTCTTTCTTTACAGCTCTCACAATGTTTCTGTCATCAACTGCTGATGTTTTCCTTGGTCTACCTGTTCGACGTCTGTTACTTAGTACACCAGTAGTTTTCTTCTTCTTCAGGACATTCCAAATGGTTGTACTGGCTATGGCCAATGTTTCTGCAATGGCTCTGATTGATTTTCCATCTTCTCTAAGACTCACAATTGCTTGTTTTTCACCCAAAGACAGCGCTCTGGTTTTCATGTTGTTTTCACCTCTGAATACAGTCTGCATAGACAAAACCTATCTTACCCAATCTGAACCTGAGTGTAGACATTCAGTGGTATTTATTGATTGAATAATGTATGTAATAGGACACACCTGGGCAACAAAACACACCTGTCAGTCACATGTTCCAATACTTTTGCTCACGTGACAAATGGGTGGGTTCGAACAAAAAGGTGATATTTTCTAATTTGTGCATCAGATCCTGATGTAAATACCTGGAAATAAAAGCTGAAACGTTGATCTCTGGTTTCACATTCATCGTTTGATGTCAAGCCCAAATGTTTTCAGTCTACAGCAAAAATAAAGGAATTGGCCTCACTGTTCCAATACTTTTGGAGGGCACTGTAGATGATTCTCTCTCTCACACTATCAATTCCTCTTGACTGTATCCATCTCTCTCAATCACTCGCTCTTCCCTTTCTCTCTCATGTTCCCTATCTTAGTCATTATCTCTTCTTTCTCTGTCCTCCCCTCCTTCCCCTGTCCTCCCCTCTCTCCCCTCCCCCTCCCTCCCTCCCTCCCCTCCTCCCCTGTCCTCCCCTCCTCCCCTGTCCTCCCCCCTCCCCTGTCCTCCCCTCCGTCCCCTGTCCTCCCCTCCCTCCCCTCCCTCCCTCCCTCCCCTCCTCCCCTGTCCTCCCCTCCTCCCCTGTCCTCCCCCCTCCCCTGTCCTCCCCTCCGTCCCCTGTCCTCCCCTCCCTCCCCTCCCTCCTCCCCTGTCCTCCCCTCCCTCCTCCCCTGTCCTCCCCTCCTCCCCTGTCCTCCCCTCCCCTCCCTCCCCTGTCCTCCCCTCCCTCCTCCCCTGTCCTCCCCTCCCTCCCCTGTCCTCCCCTCCCTCCTCCCCTGTCCTCCCCTCCCTCCTCCCCTGTCCTCCCCTCCCTCCCCTCCCCTCCCCTCCCTCCTCCCCTGTCCTCCCCTCCCTCCCCTGTCCTCCCCTCCCTCCTCCCCTGTCCTCCCCTCCCTCCTCCCCTCCCCTCCCTCCTCCCCTGTCCTCCCCTCCCTCCTCCCCTGTCCTCCCCCCCCCTCCCCTGTCCTCCCCTCCCTCCCCTCCCCTCCCCTCCCTCCTCCCCTGTCCTCCCCTCCCTCCCCTGTCCTGTCCTCCCCTCCCTCCCCTGTCCTCCCTCCTCCCCTGTCCTCCCTCCTCCCCTCCCTCCCCTGTCCTCCCCCTCCCTCCTCCCCTGTCCTCCCCCCCCTCCCCTGTCCTCCCCTCCCTCCCCTCCCTCCCCTCCCTCCTCCCCTGTCCTCCCCTCCGTCCCCTGTCCTCCCCTCCCTCCTCCCCTGTCCTCCCCTCCCTCCTCCCCTGTCCTCCCCTCCTCCCCTGTCCTCCCCTCCCCTCCCTCCCCTGTCCTCCCCTCCCCTCCCTCCTCCCCTGTCCTCCCCTCCCCTCCCTCCCCTGTCCTCCCCTCCCTCCCTCCCTCACTGACAGCTAGCAGTCATTAGAAATTAGTAGAAAGAGGGTGGCTCTCAGACAGCCATAGAAAAGAGAGAGAGAAAGAGAGAGAGACTATCAGAAGTAACTCAGTGAGTGTGTGAGAGAGAGAGAGGGAGGGAGGAAGGGAGGGAGAGGGAAGGTCGACTCCAGACGTTCTGAAGGTGCTCGGCTGACAAATGCTGAGCAGTCAATTAACCCTACATCTGTGTGCTTTACGAGGCGCCGGCCCTGGCCAGACCCCTCCCCCCCCCCCCCTGCCCGGTCCTCTTCCTCTCCACTGCGGGACAGTTCCCCCACAGCCCGGCCCCTCCCCGCCCAGGCCCCGCCCAGGCCCCCCTCTCTCAGATGGCCACACAGATAGCTCCAGACCTCGGATTAAATGAGCTGCATTTAATTGGCTGATTATCTCCTCCTTGGTGGAGCTCCCCTCAGCACGGTGTCGTGCCCTTGCAGTCTGAGGGGGGAGGAGCCTGGCTCTGAGGGGGGAGGAGCCTGGCCCTGAGGGGGGAGGAGCCTGGCCCTGAGGGGGGAGGAGCCTGGAGCCTGGCTCTGAGGGAGGAGCT